>NW_013665791.1:638987-640387 GCF_000517525.1 Limulus polyphemus | reverse complement strand
ATTTGATCTAAGTAAGTTTTTTTCCTTCCCGATTTGTAAAAAATCCTTACGTGAGAGAAAAAATGTTAATATTATTTTCAAAATCTGCGTAGCTGAATTATGGAAAATCCATTATTAAAACCAAAACGAGTTTTATCAAGTTTAAATTCGCAGGCCTGTGTAATCTGTCGCACACAGAAGTCAAGGGTCTAAGTAGGTTTTAGAAGGTCATGCTGAGGTAAGATGCACAACTAAATTGGTGAATCAGTGAACTATATAGTTATTTCACGATAACAAAAAGTAAATACCATGGGAACGATTTCGCGCTGCGCATCAATACTTTAGATAGACATCTCAATTATATTTTCAACGTATTATTCTATTGTAAAAGGTACACTAGCTGAGTTGTGAAACGTTAATATAACATCTATTCATAAATCCTCAATGTTTTGTATAAAGCACTAGAACGCTTATCATCTAAGCACACCGGAAGTATAGTTCGTTATGCTAGCAATATGTATAGATATTCTGTGTTCAGATTTGAACAGTATTGTTGTAATGTGTTCTCTCATTTCTAACGTTCAATAGGTTCTTTCGAATTACTTGGGGAAAATAATGCGAAGTCCAGTCCACGTAATAATAAGGAATTAATTTATTTCTTCAATAACATTTGCTACAGGCTACATTTACTTTGACGAAAGTTATAGGCCTAAGTTCAGGAAAAAAACTATTTAACTCTGAAACTACTATAGACGTAATGCACTAACAAAGTTTAATAGAAATGTACTCGACTGATTAACAAACCTAACCTATTGATTAACTTTATTCTATCAATTTCTCTCAATCAACGACTATCTTTTACATACACTGAATAGTTCACTGAATTTTCAATCACCACTCGATAACTTCACAATAAATACTTCACTTTGACTGGTACTGAACGAACGAACCTCAATGCTACACTGAATCTCGTACTTATATGGTATCATTGTTTCTAGACATTTCTCAAAGCTTCTCGATCATTAACTTTCATGAACATTTTAGATATTCTAGGACTACTTTTATAGATTTTGTAAATCTAGCATCATCATGTTAGTATCTCCCTCTACCAAACGATTAAGCTGAAACATTGAAAATATAACTTACAATGATATATTGACGAACTGCTTACATTATTAACGACGATATTTCAGATGTTTTGTTTGAGTCAAAGTTTCAAGTATGTAAAAGGTTACTGGTTAAAACATCCAGGAATGACACATTACGTTTTACGTTTTTGCATTGTTATATAAATTTATATGTAAAGTGACCAATTGAGTAAAAAAAGAAATAGAACACGTTATATAATAATGGCTGGAGACGGTGTTGCGTCAGCGAGGTCACGTGCTCTAGCATTTACTAGATATATGTTAGGCTGATAT
>NW_013665791.1:624436-638300 GCF_000517525.1 Limulus polyphemus | reverse complement strand
ACATACAAGCAAAGTGTCAACGTTTCAACAAGATTTAGAAATCTTAAGGTACATGAAAAGATGTCAAAACCTTGTCGAAACGTTGTACATTTGCTGTTATGTTAAACTCATATTAAAGTTTTTCTTCATTACCCATTCAAGACGTCCCCAGCCATTATTAGTCTCAAAGTGGGTTCCTCGTCATCGAATTTGAGAACACGTTATATATTCAACAAATCTGTCAATTTTACTTCCATGGATACATATTTTTTAAAGTAGGAATACAAATTTTTCGTTTATTCTGATATATGCAGTTTTTACATAACACGTGGTCCCTGAAACCATTAAGTTGACTTTGTTCTAGTTAACTTTGTTCTTTTGTTGTTCTCCACGAGTATATTGCTGTAATACTGCACGTTGTGCAAGAAGGTCAATGACAGCAGTGTCCTTCACTGGTAGAGCAGGTAATATTTAGAGATTACAGCCTCCCCTATATTTGATGAAAATTACAAGTCCTGTGGGTAGCAGAAGTCGTTATGGGTAACTTCGATGTTTCCGTCAAGTAAGAAATGTTAGATTTAACTAGTACTATAAATGATTTCAAGTGAGTTGATTGATTGAAAGACAACTCCATGGAAGATAATGTGCTTATCAGATTACAAATTCAGTAGCAGGTGACTATCAAGTATCCACTATGTTTGTCCACTGTATTCAATAAAGATTGCCCTCATTTGTATAATACTGTTACGACAACGGTAGTCACGTGACGCTGGTAACACGTCATGATATTCTAGAAGATTCACGAAGAAACGAGATGTACGTTTTTTGTATATATAAGACCGATAAGAAGTGACGGCAATAATGTAATTGAATTGCAGTGATAGAGACGGACAATTGAGTCAAGCACGTGAATCGTTCGTTGTGAATTATAGCGTTTGTTTAAGTTATATCGTGACTATGGAAATTAATTGAATTTCAAAGTTGTATTGAGAAAGAATAAACTAGTTTTATTTAACAAAGGACTTGTATCGCTAAAGTTTCTTTGGAAAGAATTTTTACGGAAAATTAACAAACGAACACAGAGGCGTAACAATACATTATCTATAGCTTATTTATTAATTTGCTTGAATTCAGATAATTTAGTTAAATTCAGACTTACATTGAAATTTATTATGTCGATTCTCCCTCCCCTCCCCCGTTGTAGAGCGAACCTACTTAACATTCTTTGAGGAAATCCGTTAATCGGAAAACATCACATTGGAATGAAAATAGCTGACTATTTGCTAAAATCTCTGATTGGGTAAAATCAGTAATATTTGATTTAGAACTGAGAAATGATAGAACAGTACTTTTTCATGTGTGAATTCAGGGAGGTTTCCCCTGTGCATGATATTCTCCCCTGAGTACAATTCTTTTCATTTTGAATTTTAATTCTCTCCTTCCCCCCAACTTCACATTCTTTTCCCCCCTGTGGCATGGTCTGGATTCATCACTGGAATTAATTTAGCGTGTAGTTGTTGGGAACGTTTTTGAAGTTAAAATTATAGTAATTTTACGTAATTCATATTAAAAAAGGAACAGTTAGTTATCCCAGATATAGTTTCAAGTTTTTCAGGATACACCTATGAAGAACGGGACGAATGATCGCCTTAAGTAAATGAAATGCAGAAGAAGAATCAACCAATATGACAACAGAAATGCGTAAAATTTGAGCAGTATCAAATGGATTATCATTAAGCAGCGAAAGTAGAATCCACTAAACTTTGAGTACTTAAGCTAATATGATTTGAATTTATAGTGTTGTTAAACAAACACAATCTATGTCTGAAGTGTTGTAGCCTATAAGTTTAATCTAAACGTTTTTATAAATTTGTATTGTTGTTGAACCAGAAGAAAATTTAATTTAATGTCTGGGTTTTTTCTCCGGAATTTAGGGAAAAGGTTCATCCTTGTATAAAAAGCGAGTTAGGCTAGAGTAAGTCTTTTAGCGATTAGTGGGTAATGGGGACATCTTCTGTTGACAGATCAATATCATATAACATAAGTAGAAACAATTTACAATGAAAGATAGGAAGTAACAGGAGCTGATAAAAGCAGCTCCCGTGCTGATAAAGGCAGCTTAATCTAGAAAGATCTGTGGCATGCACCCCAAATAATCAATATAATAATATCATTTATAGTTGCTATTTGGAGTTTAACCTTCCTTGCAATGAGAATTTTTCAGCCATACCATGTCACCTTGATGAAACTTGGTCATACCAGTATGGAAATTATAGCAATATCTCATTTTATCACAAACTGATTTAATCATTTTCCTGGTAAAGTCATGTATGATATTTTTATTATTCAGTTCCACAAGAGCTCTTCCAGCTATCAATCTCTCAGGACATGCCAAAATTTTGGTTCCATTATCCTCAGCCACCAAAGGTAGATTATTGCTAACAACTTCTTTTAAATGAGCAGTAAGATGAATATGAATAGATTGTTGTTTATTATTCCACTCAGTCATTCTGGAAATGATTTTTATTAATTTGAAAGTAGCCTGATGAGACATCCATGTCTACACAAGTAGTCAATCCCCAATATGTACTCTTCCTCGATGTTAATTACCCATATATCATGAGGTATAGAGAAACTTCCTACAGTAAGGGTAACTTTCAACTTCTCTTTTACTGGAAATTTATGTCCACTTGCTTTTTTTGCATCAAATTACCTTCTTACTTCATCAGTGGAGGTAATTCCTCACTTTCATTAACAAATCAGGTAGAACAATTGTAGCTGTAGATTCAGTGTCAATCAACATACTGCAAGCTTGCCTATCAATAAACCCATGGATTCGTGGACGATTTTCCTTAAACAATGAACTTCTTTTCTCGGTTGGGTTAGATGAAGCGGAATGTCACCTATAAATCCAGCTAGTAAATGCCTTTTTGATGTCTGGTTAACTGCTTGTTTATTCCTTTGACCTGTTTGGGCTTAGAGACACACCTTCTGTGTATTGTCTCCTTAACATAATATCAGCTGTTTATTCCTTATAGTATTATTCACAGTCATAACAGTTTCCTGATTCTAGTATCCTCTAGAAGGAGTTTTTTCTTTTCATTCAGGCTCTAATCTACAGTTCCTTGCAATACATCGTTTCAAGTTACACTTGAAACACTTACTTTCTTGAGGTATATTTCCTCCATTAGATAGTTGTCTGATTAATTATTTCAGTTCTTCTAGACTACTGTTATGGGAACTGATGTTTCAGTATTACAGAATCTGATGGTCCAATAGCTTCTATATAATGCCTTTAGTAGATTATCTGAAATGTTATTGGATTGAAGTTCCAACACTAACTGAAAAGCTTCATTTAAAGATATACACCCATTTTGCTTCAGTCTAACTCTTATATTCTCGCTTGTTATGGCAGATATAAATTTGCTGTGTGTCAAAGAATACATTACTGTACGTGGATAATTCGGGTAAGATAATTGGACAAGCCTTTTCAAACCCTCTGTAAGTTTCGGTAAGGTGTTTTTCCTCTGTACCCTGTTTTGGAATATTGCTCTAGATACTTTCTTCTGGTGTGTCATTCGAAACCTATTGGATAAGACAGTTACTAATGCTTGATATTTGTCACTGCTCTCGGCTGGAGTGTTACTTAATGTTTCAAATTCGATCCTTTTAAATGAGCAGCAAAATGAATAGATTGTTATTCACTATTCCACTCAGTCACTCTGGAAATGATTTTGAGTTGACAGGGTATATTTCCTATGGTATCTTTCCACCATAGTCAATTGTTTTCTCAATCAGACGATGTTGTTGAATTGGCCAGCTAAATTCTGGAGCTGGGTTTGGTTAGCTGGAGTAATCAAGGAAGGTCTTGCAGTGACAGATGGTGCAGCAATAAGGGCAAAAGATGTAGACCAAAAATTTCCTCCTATTCCACATGTTGTAATATATGGAGTTTAAGGTTGAAATTCTTAGGTAGATGCAGAAGGAATTGAGGCTGTTTTAGTCTTTGCATTTATCGATTCGTTTTCCAGATGTTTTTTTTTTGTCACTGATATTATCTTTTACAATGATGTCTTCTTTTGTACTTTTTCGATTTTTCATTAAAGCCTTTTTATACTTCATTGATGTTTTTATGTACTTCGTTGACACCTTTCTGCTCTTCTTAAATCTTATTGTACGCCTCCAGTAGTTTTGTCGTTCTTCTCTTCAATCAGATTAACTTTTCTTATAAATTGTTCTTTAAATATCATGCCTCTTTCTTTTAATTCTTCTTTTAAAATCCTGTTTATTACCTTTTGATTTTCCTTTAATTTCATATACATTAATTATTTCTTGGTTTTCTTTTAATTTTTTTATTAATTTCCTCTTGATTTTATTAATTATTTCAAATATATTTAGCAACGTTTCAATGTCGCTTTATAAATCTCTTTATCATCTTGAAGTTGAAGTTTAGTCAAAGTTTTGTTTCATATTCACCAAAATAATTCCATTTTTGTCACCAATGTTGTAACGTTTCATATATTGGGTAGATTCTTTTATATTATTTGGTAAATATAATGCCAAATCCAGTGCACATAATAATAATAAGTTATTTTCTTCAATAACGTTTTCTACATGCTTCATTCACTTGACACAGATTGTAGGCTTAAGTTCACAAGAATGCTCCAAAAGAAACTGTGATACTAATGTATGCCTAATTTATAAACTTTCGCCTAGAAAATCCTCACTAATCGATCGATGACAAATACTAACTAACTCACTGAGTAGCTGAATAGACGCAATAACTCTCACTATTACATTAACTGAATCAATCATTAACTTATTTCTTCACTGATTCTCATAGTTATATCTTACCCTTCTTTTTATATATTGCACCATATTTCTAGATTCTACAGAGACCTTAACTTTCATGAATTTTCTAGATATTGCATCATGCACTTTCTAGTTAATAAACAGCTAAATTAATATATTTAAAATATAGTATACAAGTATGCTATTAGTGGAAGTTTAACATCAACCATTTTCAAGTTTCTGTAACAAAAATGTGCAGGATTAAAATATTAATAAAATTCTTAATGACCAATTTATTGTGTATGTAAAATACTTAACTTTAGAAAATTGCTTGTTTGGTGATCACCTGAACACCAACTTATTGATGGCCATGTCAGAGACTCCTATGACTCAAGCAAGGATATCCTTAATTTTGGTCTGCAGACCAGTTGGAAGAATATTTCACCTAAGAGGACTATTCTTAACTAAATAGAAGAGTTGGCTGTATGTTATATCCCCCCCCCCCCACAGCTGAAAGTGCGAAGCGTGTTAGGTAGCTACCCTACCCAATGATAGGATACGTCTTGAATTCGAAACCTTCGGATCCCCATATAATATGTTAACCTATAAGCCACGCTCAAGCACCTGTAAAAAATGAGCAACACAAACTTCAGGAAAATATGAGTACTTAAAAACAATTTAATAAAATAGTCTTTGGTTTGAAGTTAAGCACAACACTACACAATGGGCTATCTGTGCTCTGCCCACCACGGGTATCGAAACCCGGTTTCTAGCGTTGTAAGTCCGCAGACATCCCGCTGTGCCACTGGGGGCATATAATAGTCAACAAAACATCGCAACATAAAAGTGAAAAATATAACCCAAAAGCACCGAGAGACAACAAAATTCCTGGAGTAACAAGTAATAAATATATTGGAATTATTTCGAAATAATTTTTATTCTAAAAACTCATGGAGACAATAATGAAACTGGTATTAATGCACTTTGCATTAGAACAGTAGTGCAATAATTGTAATTATATGCGAAACAAATCAATCTTATGAATGCCAGCATATGAAAAAATATCAAAACTTCCTGAGTTTAATATATAAAAACCTGGAAATAATCTGAAACCTCGAATAAATTATGTGAAATTTACTTATAATCTGTCTGACTGTTTCAACACACGATTCATATATTGTAGATAGCATTTGTATATTGAAGACTGAAGTATATTAACGTTTTTTACTCTTTTAATCCCTCGATAGGACAGCGGTAAGTCTACGAACTTGTAGCGCTAAAATCCGTGGTTCCATTTCACGCGATGGACACAGCACATAACCAAATGTGGCTTTGCTCTATAACAAAATACAAAACAAACCTACTCTTGTAATTAAAAAAACAATTTTTTAAATCATGGTATGTTTCATAATTTCCTATTTCGACACAGATAGGTGCTCAAGTGATTTACTAACTTTTACTTTCCTTTAAGCGGAGAACTAGGTTAAGTGGAAACCAAAACTTGCTTGTTTGATCTTCTTACAGGAATAAGAACGTTGTTTTTAATAAGTGACTGAGTTATTCTTGTGGGCGAATCACATAACTGTTGTGAATGGAATCGCCCTTGATAATCATTGGTCTAACAAGAACCAACTACTGTTTTCTTGTGTCAGAAACTTGAGAGTTTATTGAAATATTTAAGGTAGTGTTGGGGCTTAGAAGGGTAGAATTACATCGAATATAGGTAGATTGTGATGCAGAGTTACAAAGATTTATACTTTATGCACAGTTTACCCAGACTTAATGCTGGGTTTAACATACATTTAATGTATAGTTTTCATAGCTTCAACGTCTACGCGATAATTGTACTAGATTTCTGGTAATAGGTTAGTATCTTTTCTTTTGTTTTACTCACTGGGAACTAAAGTTCTCTCGCGACATTTAAAGTTAATTATAATTTACATTTGTGCGAGCACCGATTGTTTTTCGCCTTAAGGGTACCTTATAGAAAGTGTTTCACAGAATGATAGAACGTTAGTTTTTTATTTTAAAATAAAGATTATTATTCAGAACTGTCAGAAGTGAAGGTGCGTTAGATGTAGTCGCACTCTTCTTTTTTTACAGTAAAAGCCCTTCGGGACCCGGCATGGCCAGGTGGTTAGGGCGCTCGACTCGTAATCTGCGGGTCGCGGGTTCGAATCCCAGTCATACCAGATATGCTCGCCCTTTCAGCCGTGGGGGCGTTATAATGTTACGCTCAATCCCACTATTCGTTAGTAAAAGAGTAGCCCAAGAGTTGACACAAAGCTACACAATGGACTATCTGTGCTCTGCCCACCACGTGTATCGAAACCATGATTCTAGCGTTGTAAGTCCGCAGACATACCGCTGTGCCACTGGGCGGCCTCTCGCTTGGTCACTTATAAATATACCTTGCTCAACTGCGGCCTGAACTTTTCTACAACCTAGGCGACCCTATGATGTAACGAGAAATACACCGAAGATTCAAGTAACGTGACGTCAACAATATTAGTAAAGCCTTGACAACAACGTGATTGCAAACACAACATACGATTCGCATAGAGTTACGTAACGAAATTTGTCACAAGTAGCACATTTAAAACAAACCTTCTTCAAAACTCCTGTCTTAAAACTAAATAATCATTAAACGTTAAGTGACAAAATAAATTAAAAAATAGAAGTCTTGTATACCCAACACTCTGGGTAAGTTTGATATTACCATTTAACTATGTAATGTGAGGTTTAGTCAGGCTGGAATAGCATCTCAATCAAAACAGTTTGGAAAGAAAGTAGTTTAGACCCAGTAAAAGTGATAGTCTGTCATACAAAGCAAGTACACACACGCTGTGTTTCTATGTAATTAAAGATTGCTCATTGTATTTTTGTACAATTGTGCCCATGCTCTTTATTTCCCTTTCACAAACCCAGTTACTCAGAGAACTCAAGACTATTTCGTAATAAATATCTTGGTCAATTTTTTTATTATTATGTAAACCTATTTTTTCACTCTTAAGGTAAATGTTTCGACTGAAAATACCATAAAATAGATTGGAAGGAGACATTAGTGGTAGTTTATACATATAGTGTATATATATATATATATACAAGTTATATATATAGTGGAGATTTCTGTTGATCTGGGTATTGTTCTTTACTGGTATTCTTGTGTTATTAAGCTTAAAAAGGCTTTGTTTTTAAGAAATGACATTTCCACAATTTAAAGGACTCATGACCAAGAGGAAGAGTTGGTCACTGAAGAGGAATGGTTATCTGAGGGAGTCCAGGAAAGAAATCTCTATGGAGCACTTAAGCAAATTGTAACTATGGGACTGCAAGTCAGTCATTGCCGAGTTACACCAAATGTTTAATGCAGTGGAAATTCGAGCAATCGACCAGGACAAGCTCAAGAATCAGCAGAGTGGTACCATAGTAAACTTGGCCAGGTATGCAGACAATCCAGTAAGATGATAAAACTCCACCTAGGTGTGAGACATATTATCATGCTTACTAAGGCAGTCTCTATAGTGATGAGATGTGAAACAATAACTTCAAACTGGGCACAAGAGAGGAAGAAGCCTACAGTGGCAATTGCAGTGGCTTTACCTTAGATAGACAGTCCTACAGGTACCCACATCTCTTCAAGTTTGAGCCCAACTGAGAGTTAAACACCACCTACATCCTGATGCTGTGATACAACCACACTGGCGTCTAGTAAATGGGCAGACTATTCTAGTCCTACCATAGATTTTATGTTGCAGTTCATGCCGATGATGCTTCTGCCTGGATGTGGCCTGGAAGAAAGGAGCAAAACATTTTCTTTGCCTATGGACTACTGGGTCGCTTTTGATTGAACTGCCCATACCTTGCTGAGCAGGAAGAGAGAAAGCTTTTGAGTGATAGCTCAAAAGATGCAGGAAAGCCAACAACAAACAATGAACACTGACACTAAAGCTCTGAAAAACTAACAGAGTGAGTCTTGGTACTTGTTTGTCAGAATACAAGGCTGAGAGATAGGTTTCTTGTTCATACAGAGTGGTAAGAACAGTGTTAAATTTTGTGGTATATCAGGCATTCTGAGTGGAACCATCATGTAGGTTAGTCAACAAAAACATTGTTCTGGTAAGTGGAGATAAACTATAAGTGAAATGAAGGGATGAATGTCCAATTATGTTTAGGGGCATTGCTCATATAATCACTTCTAGCATTGGTATCCTGTGGAGCATATTGGTCAATTTTGCCTGTTCCACGAGAGAGTTTTTAAATGATGGCTGGACCAAGCCCAAGAACAGGGGAAAGCAGAAGTGTATGCGTCACAATACCTTCCATGTATACAAGAAGTGTTCTGTGGTTTGTTACAGATTAAGTCTGGTGTATTTTGGTAATAGAAAATATATACATAAAATATAATATTTCCTGTCCAAAAATCAAGCAGCATTAGTTCAGGCAGTTATCTGCCCAAGGAGGAGTGAGGTCCTAATGTTGTTTAGCAATTATAGATGATTGGTTATCCAGCTTCTTGCTGAAATTGTTATCATCATAGTGATTGAACTGGAAATACCTAAGGCTAGTGGCAACACTAAGGTTGAATATGTTACGCCAAAAACAAAAACAAGTATACTGTTACCAACACATCTGAGAATGCTAATTGATGAATGAGCAAACAGTTTGGACTCAGTATAGTGGCAGCAACTCAGTGTCTTCTTGGCTGAATATGTTGATGCATTTGTGGGACAGGTGGCCAGTTTGGTTGAACAACAATGACCCAATATCACATACATACTGCTGATGCATGTGCAACTAAATATCTGCGATGCAGGATTGTCTGGAGCACTATCGATATAAACAGTGCAGAGATACAGCAGATTTTAGAGGATATGATTATACAGCCTTCAGGGAGTGTCCTTTTAAGCAGTGATTGACAGAAAGAAGTGTGGTATTCCCAGGTTTTGTATTACTTTTGGATGTGTTGGTGCCTTTTCACACTGATGTTCAGGTGAATGTTTGGACACCTTGATCAATGCCCACTTGTTCAACACTTGAGACTTTGAGATTAATAATGCTTGGAGACGGTGATGATGACAAACACATGTCGAAACGTTATACATTTGTTGTCATATTAAACTTATATTAAATCTTTCTTCATTACGCATTCAAGCCATCTCCAAGCATTACAGGTATTGACAAGTCAAACTGGATGATCAAAGGAGATCTAAGACTGCTTTTAGAAAGAGAGGTGGCTTGTATGATTTTCATTTAATGCCATTTAGCCTGTATAATGTGTCTGCCACCTTTGAGAGGCTCTTCACCTATGCCAATGACATCTTAGTATTTGGGTGCATGTCCAAGTCTGCAGCTGAGAATCTGAATGTGTTATTTCAGTGAATAAAAAGGCAGGCTTGACAATGAAACCAGGAAAATATGCATTACTTCATACAGAAGTGGAATTTTATGGTTATATATTGGATATAGATAGAATCTACACAAATCCTGCTAAAATAGCAGTGGTACAAAATTTGGCCTCAATCTGTGACCAAGCAAGAAGTCTGCTATTTCCTTACTTTCATGCCATGCTACCAATGGTTGATTTATGGTTAACTTATCGTAAATGGTATTACTATTTTCAACTCTCAATAAAGGTAGGATGCACTTCAAATGCTGTGAGGAATGTGATCAAGCATTCCAGTCACTGAAGCATTCTTTAGTAGAAGCCTTATTGCTGGCATGTTCATGACAGGACTATGTGTTCTTGTTAGACATTGATACCAGTGATAATGGAATCAGAGCAGAGTTATCACGATTGCAAATTGTAGTAGAATGTGTAATCATGTATGTTAGTCATTCACTCATGGCTCTGAAATGCAGAAATTGTATAACATAGAAAAAACTGCTTGCAGTCGTAGTCTGCATTAAATACTATTGACAGTTCATTATGGTAGAAAGTTCGTTATTCTTGTGGTCTATGTGTCACTAGATTGGTTACTGAATGTTAGAAATTCAAAAGAGGTTATTGCACATTGGATAACAGCATTACATGAATTTGATCTATTCATATAGTATTGTCCATGCCAAAACATGGAAATGGCAATGGATAATATTACTGCATGGTGAAAACCTTTCTGTTGTTGAATAAGATCCTAGACACTATGTGGGAGTTGTAACTATTTTTGCCCTAGTGAAGGATGGTAAGCCATACAGTTGGAGATTCCATTAATAGATGGATACTATAATTATCACTTAAGAAACCCTGGAATGAGCAATTCTAAAGGACCCATATCTAGCATGAGCAGTTTTACTGTGCACAAAAGTGAAACCCAACCAACTCAGAATGAGTAATATAGTACAGATTGGTTTGTTATGAATTTCGCGCAAAGCTACGCGAGGGCTATATGCGCTACCTGTCCCTAATTTAGCAGGGAAGGACTAGAGGGAAGGCAGTTAGTCATCACCACCCACCGCCAACTCTTGGGCTACTCTATTACTAATGAATAGTGGGATTGACTGTCACATTATAATTCCCCCATGGCTGAAAGGGCGAGCATGTTTAATGGGACGGGGATTCGAACCTGCGACCCGCAGATTGTAAGTAGAGTGCCCTAACCACCTGGCCATGCCAGGCCACAATATAGTACAGACACACGTAACCCATGACACGATTTCAAGTGGCTATGAAGCCTGAAAGGTTTACTGTATTGTTATAACCAACCACCAAGGCATGGGTCTTAACTTTTTATTGCAGCTAATGATTTCCAGAGCTCTAAGGCATATGACTCTTCAGACTTTCCATAACACTAATATTGGTAAACCTTGGTGTATCCATAGCTGTGCTAACATTTAACAGTGGTTCTACTGACCAAATTCAATTTAATACATCTAGCAATGGTATCAGTGCTGTAAATTGTAAGCCAGGACTAACAGGGTAAACTCCAGTAGAGAACTGTTTATTCTTCACTACAGAGAATAGCCCTAGATATCACTTGTCCACTCACAAGGATGAAATGAGTTTACTTATACATACTCTTGGCCATTGACTACTTCACAGAGTGAGCTGAGACTTATCCATTGGTAAGTAAATTGGCACATATTGTAACTGATAGGTTGGAGGATCACTGAATAGACTTATTTGGAGTTCTGGAAAAGAACAACATGGACCAGGAAGCTAATTTCGAAAGCCGACCATTCTCGGAATTGTAAAGTGTTAGATGTGGTGAAGAGATGCACTTTGCTTTATCACCTTTAATCTTTTGGTTTAGTGGACTAGGTATTACAGACAGTTAAGCATAAGTTTTCAATGTTTATTAACCCCATCTGAAGTTACTGGGAAGAGCACTTACCAAAGTCATGATGGAATAATGTGCACTTAGCAGACATCAACAGGTTGTTTGCCAAATGTACTCATGTTTGGATTGGAGACTTTACTTTCTTTAGACATGAAGTATGATCCTCCCCTGTAGCAAATGTCTTAGAACGTCCACAAAAATATGTGGATGGGTTAGGGTCTGCATTAGTTGGCGTGCACGAGTTTGCACTTAAACAACGAGCAAAGACCACCATAAGACAGTGAAGGAACAAGTTTACATGCACGGAGACTAGATATCACTTTGATATGTACCAGCAGAAAATAAACAGTGGGCAGTATCTCACTTCATGCTTTGATATATTAGTCCATTGTCGTATATGTTATACAGTTGAGAGGCATCTGAAGGTGTGCAATCCATATTGATTAGATGTGTCTTTACGTTACCAACAAATCTCTTGTGAATTGGCTTGACCAGGAGCCAAAAGAGGAGACTGACAAGTAAGAAGAAGATAAATGTGGTTTCTAAAACCACTCCAATCGAGCAGAGGAGGAAGAGAGAGCTCAAAGTACTTATCTGGCTGTTTACATCTAGTCAGGTGAAGAAGAACCAGATTGAGAAGCAAGAGACAGCTCCAACAGTTGGCCAAGCCACCGCTTCCAGTCTTGTATTGATATACCTGGGCCCAACATCTAGAGTGGTCTTGTGGTCATTGTAAGATACAATGTTGCACTATTTCGTATGATTACCATTTCATCACTTAGTTTTAGGATATTTTATTGATTGTAAGATCAGCTAAACTGAAAATGCTTTGTGACCCTTATTTTCCAAGATATCGAACAAAATTTCCTTATAAGAGATAGTTGGAGAATATTGGGTGATAGATGCTCAATGGACACAGTTTGGGATGGCTTGTGCTAGTAGATACAATACATAGTACATCAACAGATTGAACAGAATAAGATAATAGATAGAAGTTCAAAAATTCAGGTGAAGTGGCATTGTGACCCTTGCTTTCTGAACTTTTGAGTGATTTTCTGATCTAGCTCAGTGGCAGGAGTTCTATGGAGCATATTACATGATTCTCACTTTGTTAGAGCTTCCCTGTACACCAAGAAATGGCAAAACTTTCTCTGTGCAGTGAGAGAGTTGTGTTCCCCTGAGTCTATATGCATATATATTGTATTAACAGAACGAATATTAATCCTGGCTTATGATAATTTTAGCTACAAATTCTTAGTTTGATTGAATTATACTGGTGATTACGTATTTCATAATGCCTGATAGCAAACATGTGTTGAGTTTGATGGCTCATAGAAGTCAGAACATCATGGGACTGCAGCTACCGAGAACTAGCTTCAGAAAGTAATCCATTAAAGTCATAGAAGTAGTTTAAAAGCGAACTGGAGGCACTCTGCTATAAGTTACTTATATATCATTATGTGTAATGGTCATATATGATATAACAATATGTTTTTTAAAGTAATCTTACACACAGGTATGAACATTGCATAGCCATTTCTGAGTGTTGTATAACATGAATGGATTAATTACACAAAGAACACAACTACTAAGCTACTTATGGATGGGAGCTAAGGATTTGATATTCAAATTCGATGACGAGGAACCCACTTTGAGACTAATAATGGCTGGAGACGGCTTGAATGGGTAATGAAGAAAAACTTTAATATAAGTTTAACATAACAGTATATATATATATAATACTACTACTACTATTACGTATACTATAGTACTACGTACGTACGTAGTACGTAGTACGTTAACGTTACGTACGTTAC
>NW_013665791.1:612458-624356 GCF_000517525.1 Limulus polyphemus | reverse complement strand
ACGGTACCTGATGTATGACTAAATCGTTGTACGTAAACGTTGTACTAGTTGTCTAGTTATGTTAAACTTACTATTAGTTTTTCTTCATTACCCATTCAAGCCGTCTCCAGCCATTATAAGGATTTGATATGTTTTAAGACCCTGTGATATGAGGTTAAATGTGATTACTGACCTGTAAGATTTTATTTGAAACTATAGTGTACTATTTTCATTAATGCTTGTGAGACGATATTTCAGTTTTGGCATTGAAATATTGAGCATTTAGTAAATTATCATGGAAGGATAAAAGAATAAAAACTCATAACACAACTAAGAGAAAATATGGTTTTACCCGGTGTTCTTAGTTAAGATCTAGAGTAGTGCAAGATATTTCTATTGTATGAAATTTAGATATTCATTAACGGTTGAAAATATCAGTAGTAAATCAAATTCACAGACAATATCTAAAATATTTTAACAAATATAAACTTGGCGTACCCATTGTTCCATTCAGTTTTGCACCAGGCGGTTCAGCAGTCAGTCTGAGGGCTTATTACTCGCAAAATTGGGTTTCTGTACCAGTAGTAGGCATAATAAAGATAACTCATTGTGTAGCTTTGTGCTTAACAATAAACAAACTTATTAAGTTATGATGGAATATTTTCAATCCTTCAGAATGAAATAATTTACAAGCGCACAGTTTTCTTGATACGTTATTAACACTGTTTCAATACAAGGTGCAATTATAGATGGAAAGAAGTGAAGGCTGTAAGTTTACTGTCTGTGGTCATAAAGTAACACTTTCATGGTGAAACTTTGTAAGTTGCACCTAGCTAGTTCTAAAGTTATATGTGGAAAAAGTCCCAAGGGAGAGGCTATGTCGAAACCCAATAAAGTCTGGGAGAGCAATAAATTCACAGGTGTGTTAAGGACACATTTTCTATAGGCAGTATGGGTTCGAACAATAGCCTGTAGAAATGTTGCTTGATCAAGGTAGTTTTAGAAAGAGGTATGGTTGTAACTAGGTGGTTATGGTCCTCTTTACAGTCTACACACCTAGCTGACTTTCTAACTAATTCAAATGTATTTGACCTTACAATTTCAATTCAGACTTTTGTTATTTAAGATCAAATTCTTTACCTTTATGGGTGTATTATGTCTTCAACTAGCCAATGGTGTTTTACATTCTAGTCCATTTAAAACTGGAATTTTGTTCTAACTGCATCATGGAAGAAACTTCTAATGAAAATCAATATGTTACAGAGTTCTTGTTCAGCAAGTAGAGAGATATTTGTAATGTCCCAAAGACTCTTGGAGCCAGACTGACTTTCAACCAAGTAGAGCCCGTAGATGAAGATGCTGTGCAGGATGATTCATCTTATGTAAAGACCTAGCCAAGTCAGTTCTATGGCTAGGTTTGAAGTTGCTGATCCACGTGCAAAACCCAAGTGACCACTACAGTATCAGAGAAACTGCCACAGATCACCACCTTTACACTGGTCAAGCTAAGCAGGCAGTTTAGCCACTGATGCTGATTCCATCTCTAACTCTTTTAAATCAGGAGAGGAGGCAGACTTTTGGGCAACAGGAACTTCTCTTAAAGTTACCTAATGGAAACATATTAGCCCCATCAAAATATGCCACCAAAAGTGCACTTATCATTGGTGGGACTACATCCCAAATCCATCTTGGGAGGAGGCTGGGCACTAAGATGGAATGAATGAGACATCAACAATACTTAGCTGGTATCATCATTGACATCAGGAGGAAACACTGATAGTCTCTCGCTGATATAATAACCACTGACACTAGGATTGCATTGGCTGTTAAAACCTATCCACCAACAACACTACTTCTGTCTTTGATGGTGAGGACTTTCAAGATAAATGATGGGACTTCCACCTTGATATTTGGCCAAGTACCAACCCAGAGCTCCTTGGATCTTTACTGAGACAAAGCATAAGACCTCTACAGCAGCAGTCAAATGAAAAGGCACTGTGAATGAGCTCGGTGCCAGCCTAGAGTTGACCTGCCATAACCCTGATCATGCAGCAGATCCAGATACTAAAATAACACTGCAAAGAGATGGCTGCTAAGGTCTGAACGACGTATGATTTCTAAGAGATTTGGTTCTGACGAAGTTGCAAGTTGAGATGGCCAAGTGAAATACCATTAGCAAAGGCAATCATTTGTGATACCATCACCACTTTAGAAAATCTAAATTCGGGGTTAAGGTGAGGGTGAAGGGAATCAGGCCTTATTGCTGCTCTTTACGTAGGTTTATATTTATAGTATTTTCTATATTTAAGTGTTGCAAGTATATGTATCTGCATTTTCTTTCTTTTGTTCTATTTATTTCATTCATTTTTTGTACTTTAATTAGTTCACTAGTATTTCTCGTTCGTCATTGTATATGTATGAGAATCTATTTTTGTCTTTTAAAGTTATTTATTAGATGAGGTTTTGTATGTGTACAAATTGTAACAGTTTTACCCTTTTTCTTGTTTTCAGTTAGAGAATTATTTCATTTAAAGATTATAAAGAGTACACTTCATTTTTTGTTGTGGATGGTGTGTTGTAATATTGTAGTTGGCGAGCTTTTATTTTTGCTTTGTGAATGGATTATTCTGTATCTATGTTTAAAGGGTTTGATTTCGTGTTTTGGATCAATATGTATTGTAGTTAAAGGATTTATGTTTTCCTTTGTTTTGTAAAATATTGTACTTGATATATGTTAATGATCAAGAATCTGTTTTATGTGTTTGATTCTGTTGTATCTTATACTGTAATTGCTTTCTTATTGTATTCATAGCTAAAGGGTTTTTGTTATGTATAGTGTTTTGCATTTCATTTCATTCTTATTTTATTCTGTATTAAAGGATGTTTTTCAGGTGATACACAATTACTAATTTCTATGTATCATTGTTAAAGGATTTGCTTTGCGATAACTATTTACAGAAGCAAGAGGAAGTCACAGTACTCATTGATCAGTTCACATGTATAGGTTTATTGGTTTTAATGTTAGCTTGAGGACAAGCATGAAGTAGAGTTGGGGATGGGGATTATGGTATGCAAGCATATCATGAATTTTCTACTTATTTATTTTAAAATAGAAGTTTGTAAACTTTGTTAGTTATTATAGGTATGTCGTCAATAACTTGCTCTAAAAGAAAGCTATTTCACCAATAACAAAGTACAGTACCTGGATTTGGATATTAACATTGTAAATCAAACATTACAAGTTTCCAACGGAATATACATCAACCACTACTGTTGAAAACAAGACCTAGTGTTTGCGAGTTCCCTAAGTAAGGTATGCTATTTTTATTTTATCTTTCATTACTAGTTAGTATATCAAATATAATTCATTGATTATTTCTATTTTTCGTTTAATATTATACTTTTCTTTTAATGGTTGTTTTGTAATGTTAGCTTAGAACTAACCTAAATCTCCTCAGCTATCCGAACCTCGTGAGATATTATTCGGATTACGGCCGAAAATATCGTTAACAGCGAGGGTACTCAAGTGATGAAACAATTATAATCTTTATAAGTAGAAACGTAAGAAAAGTATAAGCAATTAGCTATACTGGTGACAGATTGATTTTTAGTTTTACTCTAACCACATAGTTTACTTTGATCAGAAGTTTATATTATTTAAGCTATACGTTTTCAATAAAACACTTTTAATTTTGGAATTATAACTTTCCCATTTACGAATAACATCCCAAAAAGCTATGTTACAACGTCTACTAATCACAGCTTATTAGGTACATTGGAGTTTGTCCAGCATTACAAGATTTCTTTCGTGAACAGATCTAATAAACTAACTCACAAACGAGGATCCCCCCTAAAGCATTTTGCCGCAAATATTCTTTCAATTTTGCGGAAAACTTGATAATTTTCTGCCTCCCAATTATGGGTTTTATAGTTTTACTAAATAACATGACCTTTTCAAAACTATCATGTAAACACGTTAATTTTTAACTAATTATTCAACCCCACATAACTTTTAAATTATTATTATAGTATAACGTTACACGATTAGTTTAGTTATATTAGTTCCCTCCAATTATTTTGTCATATTCATCATTTTCCAAATTTCGTTATCTTATTATTAGCACAAACTTTCTTGAATTTTATCACTTTATAGTATGCAGGCACATGCATAATATTTCTTACCTACTTAAAGAATTTTTCACGAATTCTAGCGTGTGCACAATTCCAGACATGTATATGGGCTTAACAATAGTGGGTTCTTCAAATAAATTGGTTAATCTCCTTTCTTTCTAAATACGTGTTGTTCTATTGAGATTATTCCACGTTAGCAAGTCACTACCATGGAATTGGCCTATACTTTTTTCATAACTAGCTGGGAAGATGATGCTTGGAGGACGTAACCTTCCTCAGGTGTTTTATAATGGAAGTTATTTTTCCGACATGGGCTAGCTCATTCATTCTTAGCAGATTTTAAGGGCAGTGTTATTTATTTTCCAGCAACAATAGTAAGTTAGTTACATCTTATTTTATTTTTATGGTTAGTTTCAGTGGTGTAACTACCATGTATGCTTAAGCATCCACATAATTTTCACAATTGTTTTTATATGGAATGTATAAACATAAAATATAAAGAAATATAAACGTAGTGTCTTCCCATTCGTTCATTCAGATTTTATTTCAATAAATCACTGGTTATAACGACAGAGCTTCACATTCATGCATTTACATACATTTAATGCTGGTTACGCCAAACTTTCATTAACAGTATTGGTTATGTTTATTAAAACTAATTTTAATTCTTATGAAGATTAATTCATATTGTTGTTAGTTTACCTGGTAGTTCTTACTTGGACATCAGCCTAAGCAAGTAATAACTTTACCACAGTGTTGTTTATTAGTTTTAATTTTTAACGTATATTATTATAATGATTATTCTGCATCGTTAGCTTCGTATATGGATTTAGTATAACCTCTGCTACCTGTACATTGCGAGATATTATTGGGTCTACAGCCGACAATACAGCGAAATTACACAACTGATGAAACAATGCCTTCAATCATCATAAGCAATATAACTTGTTCATTATAAGTAATCTACTTTAAACATATACCAACTTTTTTTACCAACGAATAGTGGGATTGACCGTCACATTATAACACCCCTGTGGCTGAAAGGGCGAGCATGTTTGGTGGAATGGGGATTCGAACCCGCGACCTTCTGATTGCGAGTCGAGTGCCCTAACCACCTGGCCATGCCGGGCCCAGGACGAATGTCTGTTGATAATTCTCTGGCATTCAACTCATCACACAGTTAATTATTTTGAACATGAAATTCGTAAGATTTTACTTCACCATATTCCTTTCATCAACGATGCACGAACTTTCTCCATCTTTTAATAAGTATTCACGTTTGACCTTCTACTTTTTTTTAAAAACGCTTTCTTCCAGTGTATCTGATAGTTACTGTAGTAATCATTGTTCATAAGAGGTATTTCATGCAGTTCAGCAGTAAATCTGAACAACCATTTAAAATAAAATAAAAAGTACCATGCAGATTCTAAGGTACTTTACTGAATAAAACGGGTGTGTGTTACCTTTAATTAATTCATTACATTGTTAACAAAAAAAACGTGGATAATATTTTATCTTGGTTACAAACATTTCAATCTCATAGAAACATTAGGATATGAACTTAAAATTGTTAATGGAACTGGTTCAACTTCTTTTAACACTTCTGTTGAAAGCAATGGCCAAAGATTTAGTTTGCTTGTTTGTTTGAAGCTAAGCACAAAGCTGCACAATGGGCTATCTGTGCTCTGTCCACCACAGGATATTGAAACATGGTTTCTAGCATTGTAAGTCCGCAGGCATACCGCTGTGTCACTGGGGGAACCAAAGATTTAGATTCTCTATTATTGCTTTGATTTATTTAACTTTGACCAATCAGGTTTTTTTAATATTCTTTAAGTCAAAAACAACAACAAAATATTTAAAAGTTGGAGAAAAATGTGGTTTCTTATGTAAATAAAACAAAATATGCTCAGTACAATATTTCAAGCAAAAAGCTTTTTTTAATAGTATACTTCAAAGACTGAGTGATAATTTAAAGAGAAAAAGCACAGCATAGTATACTCTATAAAGCAATTATGTACATAATATTAAACAAAACATCCAACTCATCCAGCAACCAGATGATTAAAGACATTTTATACAACTGTATGTTTATGAGATAAAATTTAAAAGATAAAAATGATTCATAGTTTTCAGTTCCTTAAACAATGCTGAAAGAAACAAATCTTGAACAACAATGATATATACATTTTATTTGTTGGAGATAACAGAATATGTTTAATATATTCAAATTTTATGATTTTCACAACATTGTTTTACCTTAAGGTTCATAAGGTGAAAAAATAACAAGGAAAGAGATGGAATTAGAGACGTATGTTATCCTTCATTTTAAATTTTAGTTCAGGTCGAGAAATGTTCTATACACAGGACTACATCTAAAACATTTTAACTTTAAGATAGGTTTAAATAACCTCAGAAATCTGCAGATATTCTACAAGCACTGAGAACACAAACAATTTCTCAAATAGGACACATAATAGTAAACTCTGCATAAAATTCTCATTAACACCAGTTGAAAGTATTAATAACGTGCTTATATTAACAAAGGCTAAAATAAAACTAACTTAAAATCTAATATAAAACATAGTTACGTGACTGTCGAGAAGAATTCATGAGAAAACAAAAAAGAATGTGAAAGGACTTTCAATTTCCCCATGAAAAAACAGTAAGTGCCTGGACTTTACCCCTTCTTTACTAATTGTATTTAACATCATAAAATCAAGGCACTTAAGAACCTGCAAGTTAATTAGTGATGAAAGCCAGAAAAACATTGTCTATATTTCAATAGATACTATAGATGCAAATATATAATTAAACCAAATTGCAAAAGAAATAAAAGCTTATAGTGCTCCAAGCAGTACCACCTGAGGTAAATTGATTAGCCATACCTCAGCTCATTTACAATGATGATTAATGCAAACTGGTTAAGATATTATTCATACAACTCTTTCAAGGCAGTTAGTTGAAAGAAAGAAGTATTTCTTTGTAAAGGTTTTCTAGGAAATACACAAAATGGCTAATTACTACATACTTATCTGTTTTGTTCAACTTGTAACAGTACAACAGAATAAAGTTTTAGCTTCATAAGTTGGTCAATTTATAACCAGCAGACCTAAAAGCTTTGAAAACATGCTACTAAAATGCCAGTATTCAAATCTCTATCTCAAAGCATAAGATATGAATTTTGATCAACATTTCACAGTTTAAGAAATGGAAAAAATTACTTTTTTTTCCTACAACAGCGGGAATGTTGAATGTATAAATTGAATACTTAAGTCTTTCTCAAAACTTACTTTAAAGAAAAAAACCAATACAAAATTGTACTTCTACAGCAGGAAATAAAAATGATAGCCAAAGAATCAGGTTAATAAAAATTTTGAAAAACTTCAGAAAGGGAAAAATTCTGAATTGATGGTTGAAATATTTTAATTTTTTTTTAGTCAGGCAAGAAAGTTCATCTAAGAATGTGGAAATTTATCTTAAACCAGTTGCAAAACTTTATCATTTTAGATAATCATTATTCCAATTTCCATACAAATCTGTTAATGCATTTCATAAATATTGATCAAAATTTTTTGTCTTATGTTCACTCTTACACACTCGAATCACTTGTACTTTTTGTAAAACCATTAAACTGTATATAAAAATTTTAAAGTTCCTTTCAATACAAACTAAACTCCTTTAGCCATAAACAAAGTAACAGCTTTATGTTAATTTTGAGAAACATAAGTCGTGTCTTTATAAAGTAAAGTTCACCTTTACATACAAATTATCCTCATACAGTTGTAAAATCACTTTTACTAAAAACCTTAACTTAATAGCTGTCTGCTTGGAGTGATAAATAATCTCCTAAAATGTCAGAAAAACTTTCTATAACAGCCACTTTCACCTGTATATTTCAATCGCATAAACTAAATGTCAGCATATCATGCAATAAAAATTAAATACTAATACAGGATGTAGTATTAGAATAATATGTTTATCCATCTATGATGACTATTAGACCCCTGTAAATGTTCTTAACAAAAACAATTATTTTATGCACAAAAGAAGCGTGGCTGTGTAAGAATGTTCAAATGGATAGTATCACAATTTAAGTTTCTTGAATTGAAAGACAATTTAATAAATTGTCTTTCATACATATTACATGTGAATCTTTAAAAAATTACAGGAAAAAACTGCGAATTAGATGGCTATATTTTTTCTGTTATGAAAAAAAATTAAAAGACTTGGCTTGATAGGACCAAGTAGTAAACTAAACACAGCTTTAAATATGCACACCAACTGATTAATTAATGAGTATGTTGGTATGTTAAGTGTATTCATACCTATAAGTATATGCATAAATTGAACATGTAACATCAGAAAAAAATTATAGTGCAACCATAAATTTTAATTGTTTAATTTAGGTACTCACTTTCCAGAATTTCTGAAAACGTTTTTCTTATGAAGCACTTGTATAAACTATATACACAACTTCACTAATAGATTACAATCAAGCTATATGGTAAGTGAAGACAATGCAAACTAAACACTAAATGTTATAATACAAATGATATTTATGAAACCAATGCATTTTTACCCAACAATCAGGCCACAAAATCTAAAAGAAGCTCTTGAGTGTGGGCATCTATACAGATGAAACATATTCTTACAACAACAAAGATGAAAACCATGACCCCAAAAGTGGCAAGCATTCAATACAGCAATTATGAATGATTGGTAACAATGACACCTGGCCGAGTTTGTGTACTAGATGAACACTGAAAAACTTGACTATGAAGGGCACTGCTTTTTGTTGTCTCACATAAAATTTGAAAAGGATCAGTTAAGAGTTCATTAGAAGAAACATTATCTGATACTGTCCTTTCAGACTCAGGTTTACTAAAAGGCTCAGGATCATCCCGAAACATGTGATCACCTTCTAGGTGGCGAATTGCTTCCACAATTGTCTCCAAATTTTGGCGAGAAGTGCTATTTGCTTGGTAAGTGCGAGATAAAGTAGCATATTGGGTAGGCTCTTTGGTATTGGCAGGTTTTAGATGTGAGATGCAAACTTCATTGGAAACAAGATGAATTGGCTTTGATGTGAGAACAGAAGAATCCAAAACATACAGTTGTGATGATGACACCATCTCCGTATCACTGGAATGAGACGAGAGTACAGTAGAGGACTTTCCTGACAAGTCCTCTGGAATATCAGTAAGTGGAAGAGGAACTGACCCTTCAGATGAGTCACTCTCATTCTGAGACACACCAGCAGTTGGACTGGAAAGATGCTCCTTGTTTAGAATATAGGAGTAGTGCTGCTCCACCTTTGCTTTCTACAAAATGTGATTAATACATTATTTATAAAGAACAATTTTCTTCTAAAAACCGTATATAATGACTAACATTCATACAAACCAATATAACCTTAAAACTTGTTTACACATTGTTCATTACTGATGAGGCCCGTATAATACATAATATTGAGTACTTTTAAATGTTTGCCTGTTAATACATTCAATACAAAGAAATCAAAAATTTCAGGTGAAATTCCTCATTTTCTATGTAAAATACACAAGCAGTAATTAGTAGGATTAACTCTTTAAACCCGTCATTTTTTGAGCTTTCTGTTCGAATTATTTTCATTATTGCTTAATAATTATCACCATACCTTATAAAACTTAAATTTTCTGAATTTTGTGGATAATAACAAGATTTGGATTATATTTCAACCAAAGAGACATAAATGTTATTGGATGCTGTCAGTGTCTACTTGGGTTTAGAGAGTTAATTGCAATATTGATGTTTTTTTAATTTACATTTTTATACCTCATGTTATTAGGGATCATTGTAATCAACAAAGTTAAGGATTCACAAACATTTTGATGCATGAAAAGCTTAGAACAAATACGTTTAAAAAGTAGGCATGATCAATTTGGACCCATCACTAATTCTATGGTTAATAACACAATATTTTAGGAATACAACTCAAGTATTGAGTATTTCCTTTAGATAAGAATATCTTTTTCTTTTATTTAATAGGTTTTCTAAGTAGGACACTAAGCCAGTCTTGTGAGCTCAATCAACTATCTTAATAAGTTCTAATCTAACATATGGAATTTAGATTTTACTTTTAAAATCATTTATATATTTTTTGCTTACTTCTTGCCTAAGGAATATATTAGAAATATATGGAACTTACTAATAACCAGTAAAGCCAATCTCAGCAAAACTGCATTTATTTCAATACATATTTATTACCCATAAAGATCAAATCTAAAGACAAATGTTAAACTTAAAATCTGAGATGAACATGAAGGCCATCTGAAGAACAAAAATAAAAAACAAACAAACAAGTACAACAAAAACAAAACAGTCACCTCGGGCAGATGTTGTTCAATAGTTCCTGGAACTTGATCATCATACATCTGAATATCCAAGCTATGTGTTTGTTTCTCATGTTCAATTTGCAGCTGGTGTTCCCTGTGTAATCGATCTCGCAGATCAATCATTTCTTGTTTCATTTCTTCTGTCATATTACTAGTACTACCTCTGGGGCTCATACTGCCAATTCCCTCATCTGAGGACTCTACTGCTAATATATAAACAAACACAATTGACTGATAAAATAATCTTTCAACTATTCATCATTTTTTTATGATTCTAAACCTTACGGTCAGTTCACTGCACTTAATGAAAACAAGCTTGTTATTATTTCTAATTCACACTGATTTTAATTATACCAAACTTTCTTTCACAGAATAGCTCAAACTTTAAGATACTAATAACAATGTAATAATAATAATTACTAATAAGAATGTAACACACAAATTTACATAAACAGAAATGGGAGCTACTTAACTGGTTTTTACTAGACCAATTATTGGACTATTATTACATTAACTTGCATACATTTTTACTGTTACTTGTCCACCCTGTTTATGTATCTTGGGTTGATTCATACTGATAAACTGATTAACACTGAACTTCCTGCATATGTATACTAAGCACTAAAACTCACATTCTCTATATTGAAAATTTAATAAAGAAGAACCAGGAAACTTATTTTACTGTACACATACTCATACTCTTTAAAGTATTTGCTTAAAAAAAAAGAAATAAAGAAAAGATCTTTTGGCATATATGTTATTAAATAAAGGCTTTGTTGAAAGCAAAGTAAGTCAACAAGATAGATTATCCTCATAATTAAAGCTGTTCGGCAGATGTTATTTCTATATATATGTAAACATAAGTCTCTTTGTTACATAATAATACATATATTTCATTTGAAAAACCTATGTACCTGTATCAGTCTTCTTGCGCTTTGGTAACGGAGAGTCAGAGCTACTTCCATCACTGTCAACGTTCATCTGAGAGTTGAGCATCCGCTTCAACTGACAGTTCTGGACCAGCAGACGGGCTTTTTCCTGTTCTAGCTGGTAGATGTATTCAGCTGTATTTTGTAATATGGCAGCCTAAAAGGGGAAAAATAATACAACATTTAGTTTCTGTTAAGACAGAAAACAACTTACTGAACTGTTAAAAGCAAATCATAGGGCATTTTAGGTACATAACTAAACTACAGTCATGTATCAGACATCAAGCCTGAATCTAATGTTGTGTAATCTTGACTTTAGTTTCAGGTTTCTGAAGAGCATCCTGGAAGATAAGAAACCAATATTTATGCTTTTGTGCGTGTTGATTTATTTGATTTAAATTAACAATAATAAAGTTTTAAAAAATTTTTTATGATATTTCATACTGTTATTTTTATATATATATCTGTGTGTGTGTGTGTGT
>NW_013665791.1:592359-611536 GCF_000517525.1 Limulus polyphemus | reverse complement strand
GGTGGAATCCAAGTACCAGATTTCGAAGCAGAACATCAGAAATATTTACAAGCGCTGAACAGACATGGATCATTTTTAACAAAATAATTAGGAATAATATTCTACATATTTCCACCAAGTTTCATCAAAATACGATCATCTTTGACTGAGTTATAGTGCAAAAATAGTGTGAAAAGTCTGTTCCCATGTTAACAGATAGGGATTTTTTGTTTTTGGTGACTTTGCTGTGACCTTGACTCTCCAAAACTAATCACTTTTAAGTTGGGTCATAATCCAAATGTATACGAACTTTCGTCCAAATCCATTCAAACGTTTTGGACAAACAGGGGGAAAACATAATCTCCGTCCACCTTAGGTAGCGGAGGTAAAAAGTAGTTATGTGGAAAGTTAAAATGTTAATTACGTTAAAATCAATCTTTATTGTAATTTCACAGCACAGGACTAGTGTATTTACAGCAGAAAACGATTCACTAATTTCAGTAAAATGCACAAAAAAGCCTGTCTCCTCACTTGATAGCTTTTAATGCTTGACCCGTTTCTAAAATCGATAAAAAAAATTATTTAAGATCCAACACCTCAAGCTGTGATTGGATAGGAAGAAGTAACATGCAAAAATTCTTTACGTCTGCTAAATACAGTGCTTAAATCCAGTTTTTAAAAAAAATAATTGTGATGGAACGCATCCAATTATGTCTCTTAAAAAAATATATCAACCCAAGTAAGATGAATAACATACCACGAAAAGCGATAAAACAGTGTTAACAATGACAATAAATATTCTAATTCAGCAACTGATTTAATTTAAAAAACAGCTATTGATAAGGGTACGATTATGTATTTCCTTTTTAGCAAACTTAAAAAAAACACTTTCAAAAAATGTATGCCAACCTAACAAAATGTGCACATGATGTCCAATGCGAGTCAAACACTTCAAAATAACTGTTATTACGATTTATGAATATTAATGATTCAGTCATTCCACTAAATTGCCTTAAGAACAGGAAAATAAAAAATAATAATAACAAAACTTTAAAATAAACATTAAAAATGGTAGTGACAGTTAGGTGGAGGGCATCCCACTATTGAACCCACTTAACATTAATTATTGAGTCATTTGCTAACTACAAGTCGGGGCATAATAGTTACTCACTCCCAAATTCCACCCATTAGATAGAAGGAAAAAATCCTACATAAGATTAAACACCAGACCTTCAAGGATGTTTTCACAAATAACTGAATTCAGGGTTAGTTGTGTTAACGATAGTGATAATAAATATTAACTTAGCCCTTCACCAAAGTTGCATTAGTAAAACAATTATTGCCAAAATAAGGATCAAATACTAACATTTCTTGACAAGAATAATACCAAAAGGGTTAATGAAAATTAGATTACTATCCCAATTTTTTACACAAACTATCAAACATGCTAAGCAAAAAATAACGCCGTGATTCTGAATCTTTCTACAAACCAACTTGTGTTTTTTTTATTCATCCGTTTCTCATCATTCTATTCCGAAACGCTGAATAATCGTTTCACACTTATCACGAGGATCGCATTGCGCAATAGCATCAGTAGTGCGAACTTCGAGATATGGGGGCGTTTTGGAACTAAGTCACGTGATACCGGCTAACATTATTCAGATCAATTGCAAGTGGAAATTCCAAACGCGCGAGATCAGCAACCGTTAGATATTGTGACTACCCGGATGTGGTCTTTTCGTTGTCGGCCCACATTCCGCACCAAGCGCATTCCTTTTACCCTCTTGAGACACGAGTCATGGGGCGGGTGTTAGTTCACGGCTTACTTGGAACGCGTTCGCCAAAGGCAATGGACCCAGCCGAGTGTAACACAGACGTATATAGAAATATTTTGATTCTTCTAAGTTTGTAACTAGTGTGCTGGAGGTACGTTCAACCCTATCGGCCATACTCCAACAAAGTGACAATCTAAGCGGTGTTTTTGAACAGTTTTTGTTTTAGGTCAAAACTTTGAAGTAGCGCCGACAACTTCTTATCGCAGCCACCTGCACGTAAAGTATACACAACGCTTTAAGTAATTAGTCCCCCCCCCCCAAAAAAAAAACAGAATGACGTAAGATTGTTACATTATATACATATATATGAAAACACTTCAACATTCATTTATCAAGTACATATAGGTTAAGCCCCTGAATGAAGTGAATCAATCAGTTATTTCTAGAGAAGATAAGGAAATGATACATGTATTATTGCACAACAGGAATAAATAAAAGCTTTGTTTATTCAAACATAAATTTACGCCACAACCATGGTAAGAACAATGAATAATCACAACGTTTTACAAATGAACAAAATCCAATCGATTTTGTACAATGACTCACTTCGAAAACATCCCCGCTCAATAGCCGAACACAGAACTACATTCATGGCTCAATAAGCCGAATACAGAACTACATTCATGGCAAGTCGCTTACTTTAAAAAACATTTTTCACTAATTCATGTTCAGCAACTTTAAAAATGTACAAATCCACGAAGTTTCCGATTTTCTAAAAAAATTTTGTTTCACAAGAATTAGTTTAAACAGATATTTCCCCCTTTAAAATAAGTTGTGTTTTGTAAGTCTGATTTTATATTTTTGCTCTTTTACCACATATTACATAACTTTCTGTACTTCCAGTTAACTAGACTGAGAACTTTTCCGGTTTTTGGTCTACCACAGCCTTATAATAAATTTGTCTTACCACAAGGAGCACCGAAATCAGACGGGCAGTATATCAGTACACTTTTACATGTCTTGTATTCATTATGTTTATTTAGCCATCGCTGACAGTAATAATGTTATTTTAATTATTTTTATTTTGTCCATAAAATTGTTAATTTTTGATACTGATCTAGATTTTACAACGAAAGTAAAAAAAAAAAAGTGGTGCAGTTGCTGGAATTTAGTTAGTTCAATAGCAAGATATAAACATCCATTGATTGACACAGTGTTGCCCTTATATTAAATCTTATAATCATTAAATGATTATTACGCGACTTGTTTTAGATTGGAATAGTCATAAATTAGATAGAGAGTCGATCAAAGTAACAAAAACAATTGGTAGGACCGTCGGAATACGCCTAAATATTTTCATTCGAAAACAAAGAAACTGCAAAAATTAATAATTTTTTGGGTTTCTTCAGGCAAGTGACTGGTGAAGTTATTTTCACTTCTAACGACGGAAAACAATATTTGTTCGAGATAGAACAATAAATGTAAACTTATTTACAGCAACCAACTACCAATATCAGCAATACACACATAAAACAGATGATGAATAACTCAGAACAAAACTTCGTGATATCTACGCAATCAGCTAGTCATACTAAATAACATATTGTTAAAAAAGTTCACGATGTTCAGTTTTCACGTCGCATTTTCTGATAGAGAAGTTTGCTGAATAATGATTGACAATTTTGACGGTGGCGCCATCATAGTCACGAGGAGTTTTACACATGTGACTAACGCGTATATCCGGTTCGAAACCCAGCTGTACGATATCGATAAATCAATTTTGTTTCATTTAACAAAAGCAAAAGTTACACTAAATTATTCTTAAATTTATAAATCTATTTTGTATGGTACTTATCATCATGTTTATTAACCTTCTCTTTATATAAACACATATATTAGTCTTTATTTATTAAACTACAAATTTAGTCACAAACAAATTAAAATTCACGAAAAGAAACGCGCCTTGTAAGCAACACGAAAATGAATACTGATTACAAGTACAAAAAAAATTGTAGTGGGAGGGGGGCATAACATAGTTCAGCGAAAAATGTCGGGCGTTTAATTTTCTGCTGATGATGTGTAGTTACGTGAGCCGAAAGAATTTTTCTAGGCGTATTCTGATGACGTAACATGAGTCAGCTGCTTGTGCCAGGGGCGTGGTAATAAAATATGTTACGACACTTTGCGGCGATCCGTGATTTTAGTGTGTGTGTGTGTAGCCAGAGTATAAAAGTTTGTTAATGTAAGAATGAAACTAACTTATGAAAATAACGCACAAGACCAAGCCGATGTATGCCAAAAATTTAAATATTATTTGGTTTATTTAGCTCTGTTATATGAAGGATGCTTAGCTTATTTACAAATACACAGAATACGTCTTCAAACGAATAGTTCAAATTCATTTAAACTTACTCGGTAAACAAGTAAGTGTACACTATTACAAATAATATGCATATTTACATTTGAGACTTTAACTTATAATATGTTATAATTTGTTTGATTGGCATACGTATAGTGTGTGGTACCAATTGTCGTAACTCAGATTCTAGCACCTTTCTGCATTTCATCGCAAGAATACGGGGGTTGAGTGGAGGGTGTGTGTAAATTTATGATTTTGCGCAAAAAAGAAAAAAGTTTTCTATCTTCATTATTAGCTCCATTTTCTCCACTCTACGTATTTACCGGTACCACTAGAACTAAACTCTCAACATTAGATTGAAATGGAACATTTTTAGTAGCTTTGGTTCTATCAGCATAAAAAAGAACACTTTTGATTTACTTTATGTGTCAAATTATCAAAAAATGAAAATTTACGAGGTATTTTGTAGGCTATGGATGGCGGTTTATCATTTTATAACATGGTACACACTTTGTCTTTTAAGACTTATAACGTAGGTCAGTTGATACGTAAAATTATACACAGACTATTTCTCTACGTTATAATACTTTTATTTGCAAAATTTCCGCCATCTTACCAGAGCCTTCACCGGGCTACAATGTACATTATTACCTGACGAAGGTTCTGGTACGAAGAGAACAGTCTACATGTTACAAGCTTTGTTTACAATGTTTAAATTTCAATTTAACACCTGAAATAAAACTGCCGTAGAACAATAATCAACAATGTCAATTATTTGTTTGTTTTTGATTTTAAAACATTGACATAACTTCATATTATTATATTTCTAAGAAAATAGCTTGCCATCACCCTTCTTTTCACACACACATTGTACGTCCGTATGCAAAATACAAAGGTATTTAAACTCTTGAAAGTAAAAAACCAAAGTTCGTTCTCACGCCTCCTATTCTCCGCACCACACACATCCCACTTTGGCGAGTTATGGGAACCAACTTCCCTCATTTCTTCTGTCTCGTGGGATAAAATTTCCTGACCTAGTCACACAGGGTCAAGGTTACATAACAGAAGTGCAAATATATCTTGGGTTACTTGTATGCATTTCATTGATTCTTGTAACACTGCACGCTTAACGTAATCAAAATTTATCACTTCTAGGAATAAGCTAAAACTAAAGTATATCAAACAAAAACGACAAAAATAAACCGCCAAGCATTACGTTTCCCCACGCAACAGGGTAGCATATCAGCAATTGATTTTTTTACTTTAAGCCGTGTACGATGTTCAGATGCTCGGAATCCAGGGCTGATTATTTCTACAAACTCAATATTTGCGACCTATAAGACGTGATGTCGGGCAGAACCTTTAAAATAAATACTGATTTGGTGGTATAAGGTGAGAGTTAACACACAATAAAAGTTTGTACATACTATTAGACTGATTTTTTTTTTCTGGCGGAACGGGCCGGAACGACGTACCGGTACCTTTTAATGAATAGGCAATAAAAATAAATAAAACATTACACAAAAAAATCGCTTCTTCTGATGAGGTCAAACGGTTTTTACTTATGTAATTTACCGTACGTACAGTAGTCATATCATCAAATGTGTTTGCCATAAACAAAACCTTTAAAGTGAAGAGTTTTTAACTTTTTGAACATTTTAACAAATACTACTACCTTATGTTTGGCACAGATTGCCTTAGTGATTTGCACCTTAAAACACCTACTACCTACCTCCTCTTTTTTTTATTACTACAGAGAGTAAGAGTAACCAAATAAAAAACTAATGGTTACATTACATTAACACAGAAATTTTAAGTGTTAATTGACAGGCTACAAAAACTATTATTAAGTACCCCCCCCCCCTTTCATTACCACTGTAATCTCTTACATTCGAGAGTTTGAACTGTCATGTTAACTTTTGTTTTTCCTTTTTACGTTTAACATCGTGTAAAGAAAGGGTCAAAACGTATTTGCCAAAAAACTACTTCCAATATCAGATTTTTTAATAGTTTTGCTATCGGTCAGACTGTAAACTCATAAAATACGCGAAGACAAGGTTCAATGTAACGTTACATATCGAGACTTTTCAACCGTGACTGCCAAAGCTTTTATTTATGTGCAAATATAGCATTAAGTCAGTGCCCAAAACATGTCTGAATTTCTGTAAGAAAGAAAAATAAAAGACAATAATAAATATATAACCACTACGGAATATTTTTAAGCAAGCAGTTGTTTACATAACACATGATTTATTTCAGTATTTTAACTCTATGTGTGTGTGCGCGCGCGCATACATTAACAGTTCTTCACTGCGAATGAATTTACGCTTTACCTTAACAGTCAATATAGTTAACTGAGGGTGAGGTGGGAGGCAGATCTTTCATCTGAACAAACTAGCATTGCAATCTTAATGACAAGTTAGTTTCCGTCGTTAAACTTACTTTTACATGCGAATTGCAAAACGAGTAAATAGGACTTAGCTGATGATATTTCTTGCAACAACAACTATATCTGAAAGTGGTAAAATAATGAAGCAAGATATCATGGGATCTTTTCCGTTTACTGACCACCAACAGATCAGTTTGAAAATAACACCAGTAATGCAATAAAATAATTAATAATAAAACATTATATGATATTTATTTAGCGAATTCTGCGATGTTAAACAATATTTGTTTTGAATAAATCTCCATCTTTGTTTCTATTTCTTCATATAAATTCACAAAGATAAGAGTCAATCATTTGGCGATGAGTTCCGTATTGACGCTTATTACTGTTGGTGGCCACCAAACGGAATATCTGAAAAATGAATATCGTAAAATTTTCAAAACCGGCCACGTTCGAATTAGATTCTTGACTTCGATAACGCCAACTCCATAAAACAGTTTCAGTCGACGCAACAGAGTACAAAAAAAAAAATGTTCTGAAAAGAAAACCAGTTTTGACGATATTTCTTAATTATAGTATATGCTATTTTATAAGTTTTCAAGCCTAAAATCGGTATAGTTATTCGAAAAACAATTATACAATTAACTCGGTGCAAGTCTTAGTCACGTTTTTTTTTCTACCGGCTCTTAAGCGCAGACGAGAAAAACTTTGACAACGGGTCCCTAAACACAAGCGTGCCATAACAAAACAGCTCGCACTGCCTCGCAGCTGATCACCTCGGGCTGTTATATACCGCAATAATGTGAAATGATACTGATGATAGTTCATTATCATCAGAGGTAATAAATGAATTGTCAATTATCATCACTTTGGCTCCAAACATATTTACCACCATTACTGATACGATATCAAATATATCAGTGATACTTATTTTTCGGAAGACGCTAACATTTTACCAATTTTAGTGCAGAGACTTAAACGTTTTAAAGGTTACATAAAACATACCAGTTTGTTGAACTACAACCCTTCATCTGTTTATTGGAAATATCCATATAAAATGTGTTGATACAGAATTTTAAAGCCAAGCTGAGATGATGGTGTTTTCTTGTTGCCATTTGTTTAGATTATCGATAGCTTCATTTCATTCCAAAGGTTACTGGAATAATGCAGTACAGAAATTTTTTATTACATAGTAGTATATAACTTATTAGTAATTATTTGTGTTTGTTTTTTAAACTTTCCTACAAAGCTAAACATGGGCTATCTGCGTATAGCCGCCCATAATTTCGAACTGAGTAGAAGGAAGGCATCTAGTCAACAGCACCCACCGACAATTCTTGGGCTACTCTAATGGAACAGCGAGATTCAAATCATTCAACTGTCATTCTTATAACGCACCAGAGATTCCAAACGTGCTGAACACACTTTTGTGCAACAAACTTCATGAATCCTCGGTTTCATCACTACAAAAAACCATGAAAATCATTCATTTTCGTGAATTTAAAGAAATTACTTGACAATATTTAAGCACTATAAACTGTATGAAAAGGCCTCATTTCGAGCCCAAAATGAACTATTGTTACCGCAGATATAAATTTCTGAACTATACCAAATGATATTGGAACTGCTGCATGTGTGTGTGTGTAAAAATATTTTTAACAATTTTGCCATAAATGGCTAGTTCTACCTTCAAAGATATAAACTATTTAAAGGACATTAAAAGAAAGCCCTGAAAGTACTTAAGTTATAATTAATGTTTTATTTATACATTAAGAAAACAGGTGTTTAATGATATACTTATATATTTTCTTTCGCAGTATTTGCTATAGAGTATGTATATAAACACAGCATTCTATATCAGCCAATCACAGAAAAAGGTTTGGCGTTTTTAACTATGCTTGATAAATGTTTTCATAAAAGTAAGCATATATTTCATAACATCACATAGGCAGCTGCACTGCGGAGAAGACACATTTCGTAATAAAGTGTTACAAAAAAAACACACACAAGACTGTAAGCAATACGTTTTGAAATCGTAACGACAACAGTAACAAAAAAAAATCCTAAAAGCCATCTGCTTCTAGGTTGATTTAATCGTTACTTGGCTTTCGCCAAGCAACCACTTCTCATTGGCTAAGAGCACAGGTACACACGCACGTGTATACGTCAGTTTGGGTCCAACAATATCCTCAATACCTCAGGGCAAAGAACTAAAACTTTGTTTTTGTAACCAGATCTTCCAGTCGCGAACACTTCCGGTGACGAGTACACTAGCTGATGAATAGACTTTACCTCGCCACCACCTGCGCTTTACCTCAATGACGGAAAGAGGACGTTTTTGAACGGTTAGAGGAGTAGTGCATGGAACAAAAGACCTTCCGCACCTTTCTGAGAAGACCAAAAGACACTTGTGGCTTACAATTCCGACATTTTTTATACAATGCTAGTGTGGCATTCAAACATGTGAACGTAAATATATATTCAGTCCCTAACAGAAATGGACGAAAGAAAAAAAGAAGAAATAAATGTAGAAGTCTCACAAAAATTATCGTCAGGCCCACATGAATTCGCGTTAGTTTTATCTTGTTTGAACTTAATCTGAAAACACGCACTTTCAATATACGTTTTACTGAACAACCTCCAAGACAAATACATACAAGCACGGTATATAACTATATGGGTTCATCAGCTGTCATCTGATTCGAAACTACTACTACGTTTTAGCGACGTAATTGTGTTAATCCGTACACCAAAATAATTTTTTAAGAAAATCGCTTGTTGTGACTGGGAAACAAGCGTAGTTACCCCTTTACCTCGAGAAAGACTGTTCTTGAGATTTGTACAATTTTGTATTTATTGGTTAAACTTTATAAAATAAAATTTCATACCTGAAGATTGTTAGCACTTCTCTATCACCCTTTCTCCCCTAATAGCGATATTTGACTAATGTTAGGGCTCTGAACTAGTTCTTTGGAGTACTTTGCTAATTCCACAACCAACCTTCAAGTCCCGGTTATGCCACTGTATAGTAATGATATTAAAAAAAAAGCCAGTCAAAAGCTGGGTCTCAATTTTGTACAGAACGGTATGCAAAGAATAAACTTACCCAGTTAGTTTAGAAAAGACAATTAAGATTACGAACTTCAAACATAAAACCTTATACAGTCAATTCAGTGCAAAATGAAATGTCGATTGTTGTGTAACCTAAATTAAAATGACAATAAAAAATCTTGTTTTTCGCTTGAATTTTTGTCTTGAAATTGGATATTATATTACGTCATCTAATTTCTTATATCTGAGTATTCTATTGGTCGGTTCCAGTTCTGACTATAATTTGCCATGTTTATGAGATAAGATTCATGTAAAAATATACTGTAATGAATGTGTGATGTTTACTCGGAACTAGGCTTTCGACAAGACGTTACATCAAATATAAGCAGCTGTTGGCAGATCTAGAATGTTCTATTATATCTTCATGTGCCCCCAGTGGCACAGCGGCATGTCTGCGGTCTTACAACGCTAGAATCCGGGTTTCGATACTCGTGGTGGGCAGAGCACAGTTAGCCCATCGTATTGCTTTGTGCTTAACTTCAAACAAACAAACACCTTCATGTACAAAATATGGGTGGATATTTGCGTGTGTTCAACTGCGCGTGTCAGACACGCGCATAAAATACTTCACTCAATAAAATCTACACATATATGTCTCCTATGTGTATGAATAATTTCCGGTTCACCAATATTAGCACTTGTCTCACCGGAAGTACCGGTCACATGGCTGACCTACATTGTGATCATGCTTTGTACATATATAATATTAGCAGTCATTAGACGAACAAAATACGTCACATTTTCTCTTTGTCCATATACTCTCTCATCTATATCTACCTCACTCTCCTCCTAGCAACGAGAATTTGGAAATTTCATTACTTATAAAGGTTTCAATATATTTAAGAAATTATTGGTGGTAACAATTATGTCACAGGAAAAATAAAAATGCCACTGCTGAGTGAAGAAGAAGAATTCAGTTGAGAAAGACAAGGCTATTTCTGTGGTGACTATTATCTAAACTTATATAAGCGAGATTGTATTTGAGGGAATAATTTCTTCTTAATAATAATAGAAAATAAAAACGGAAATATACTTTTTTTAATTTTCTGTTTCTGTTTCTTATTTTACTTAGACTAGAATATTTATAAGAACCTATGAGTGAACGTAGAGAACACTATGAATATGTTAACCACACATCTGCAATATCCAGTACCAAGACATTTCGTCCAATGCAAGATTAAACACTTAGAAAAGTTTCTAACACTTTTTTTGTTCGTTACGGTTTTGTTCATAAGGTAGGGTTTGTTTGTATTTTTCAAAACTAGTGGCACTTTTGAGCTGAAGCTCAACAAAAATTTACTCATTGTTAATAACATGTTGTTTTAGGGAGCTTTCAGGCCTTAGTTTGTTTCAGAATTTTCTCGCAAAGATACAAAAAGGGCTTACTGCGCATTTCAATTCTTAATTTTGAACTTATAGACTATAGGAAAGGCAATTAGTCAACAACACATCGAATACTCGAATAAAATATTGGAATTTAACCATCACTCTTGTGACACACCCATGGCCCACATGTGCAGTTTTACGACAACAAAACGCAAACAATGAACCTTTAAATTCCAGATAGGCACGCTGATCACTAACAAACACACGATGACTCATCAACATATGGTAAAAGTAAAACCGTAAAATGGCTTAGGTTATACGGTATGTTTTTGAAATCATGTAGCGTATAAAAGTTCGGTTTTACTGATAGCCCAAATATCAAAATTATATAATCTACAAGTTTCTAATACACACAGGAAATTTTTATGCCAAAAATATAACTTAAGTCGCTTCGGTGAAATTTAAATCAAACACTAATAAAATAAACAATTCGGGGATACAATGTTCATCTTTTTTTTCCTTCGGAACTGTCTAAGGCTTTGACGTACATTCATAACAAAAAATATATACATGTTGTTTTAAAACATTATTTCTCAAACAGTGGGAAATGTATATAACCAAGAATAACTTTCTATTTTTACAATAAATAAAACTACTTAAATGCTAATGGCGGTCAAGTTACGACGAGTCTTTTAAATTTATTTTTAACATATCAGTATCTGGTACTATAAATACAATATAGAAGGGCCGTCAGAATAATGAGGTCCATTAAATACAAAATAGGGGAAAGGGGATCATTGTAAGCCACGAGTTTGGGATATCTCGTTTTAAAGCGCCTTAACAAACAAACCACACGACGAAATACAGTTAAGATTTTCTTATAATTTAGTTTGATTGTAGTGTAACAGTGTATATGGATTTTTCAAGAAGAAGAAATATCTGTAGGCTTTTCATAAACTCAAGTCAAACTTAATAAATTTATATAAAACTAAAATGTATTAACATTACTCTGTTTATCAGTTGTAATATCCACATAAACAAATTAATTGTTTTTATCACCATAGAAACATTGTGCTGGCAATGCTTTGGGAAACAAAACAGCACGTGTCCACCAGACAAACCTCATTCTTTACACTGAATACAGGCCTATCTGATTTGGCAGAATGCCAATTCTAGTGGCGCGAACATCCATACGATAAAATATGGTATGCGTTGAAGAGGTAATTGCACGAAATATTTTCAGTATGTGACCTCGACGAATTTGAACCTGAATCGCCTGATTACACAATTTAGAAGAAAAGAAATAAGACAGGCTTAGTGTAACTCTCTAGTTAGCCTAAAGATACGATTCTCTACAAAATCCGAAGCATCTAATCTAATAACTAAATAAATCGATTCATCAAACTAAAACATAGTAGCATAAGTAACGAATTTCTAAACCATATTAGCATGTGAGGTGCTTTATATAAAGTTTGGATAAAAGATAAAACTTTTGCTTAGAAGAATTGAGATGCCCATTTTTAATGAAAATTATTGTTGAAAATGTAGCAATCGGGATATGAGGATTTAAAAGCCATTATTGTTTTATTTCTACACTACGGTTTCCAAACCTTAATACAATTTCACGTTTTGGCCTTTTGGAGTATCAAAATTTAATCATTGTTCTTAAACGAACATAATATGAAACTTCGTGATACAGTGTGAATCCAAACTATAGCATTATAGTTATTTTTTTAATAGGGGTCTTCTTCAAGTTGATTTTTATTTTATATCTTTAGTGAATTCTAGTGTGAACTACACAATATATTATTGTTGTATAGCTAATACCTTGCTAAGCTTTTCTCCATCTTGCTGTGGTAACAACTGACGAAGAGACTGGAAGCCGGCATTTATGCTCTTCATTCGACGCCTTTCATTACTGTTAGCTATTTCCCGGCGAATCCTTTTTTCTTGCTCCATTTGTGACTTCGGTGAAATTGGCCTGTTTCCAAGCCTGTCAAAAATAGAGGCATGTCAATATCATCTTTCTTTCCTCTCGAGAACAATTACAGTAGAATTTGAACGCTTATAGAATTGGTAGACAGGTTTTAAAAAAAAACATCAGAGATTACATGAAGAAAAATTCGTTCGGCATATGATAAAATGGAAGGCCTTAAAAATAATTTATCAATATACATTTCTCATCTTTTAATAATATTAACAAAGAAATCTAGAATTTATTAAAACTTGTAAATGATCATTATTATCAGAAAAATAAAATACACCAACAAAACGTTACTATGATGCGTTTTGTGGCGCTATCATTTTTTTATGCATCACTTATTCCTCAATAATTTTATGCTGTTTGAGAAAACTAACGCAATCCATATTTCATAAAAATTACCATTATTAAAGTTACCGACTAATGCATCACAGGAACTTCAATAACACTTGGTGAAAAGACTTATAATTTAATTACATATACGAGCTTTTATTTAGCGTGTATCTTTGTAATTTCGGTCAAATTAAGGAATGCGCTTGTTCGCGAATTGCGTTTTCTACATATAGGAAAGACAAAATACTTTTTAGATCATTTGTCGTGTGCCTTCTGTTTCACCACAGCTTATTTTAGTTACGAAGTCGTTTTTCATCATTCGTCCTCGCAGCTGCCAGACAGTAGACACCAGACAGCCAACTAGTCCTTCGCTTGACGCGCAGATGAACTTGGCTCGATGCCAAATATTCTTTGGCCATTGTACGTCTACTCCATGTATATGTGTGTGTGTGTGTGTGTTTAATGAGTGGGAATCTCAGAGAGCACACAACCCGCTTGTGCTACTAACTACACGTATATTAGCGGTACTGTACTGTGCGTAGCACTAACGATATCGCCTACTACTGGCGGTGTAGCCATTTAACGATACATGTTCCTGCATACTGAAAAGTAATTTTATAAAGATATAAAAGTAATTTAATAATGTTACTTCATACGTGAACATTAATACAAAATAAAATACAGCGAAATCGTGATCATATCTCAAAGAAATGATTAAAATGTTGCAACCTGTAATCGGAAAAAAAATCGTGGTTAATATTTTGACCAAGCGACCTTCACTGGAAGGTTAGCAACTTTATTTCTTTGTATTTTCAAACGATATATATATATATATGGGTTTTAAAAGACGGGTAAAATAACTTAGTTTCCTAATTTTGGCCACAAGATGTTCATCAAATCCCAATGCAATAATACACTGCAATTCCATGTAACCGGTTAAGAAAAACTATAGGAAATTACAGCAGACTCATGAAATATTTACAATATTATAAAACAAATATTTAAAAACTCATTTCATAAAACAATGTTATTTTCATAATTATACAGTTACACCGTGTGCATATATCTCACACTAACTCATAGTGCTTATTCTGAAATATTAACCAAAGAAAATCCTTACATTATCAATATTATCATCCAATAAATAAGTTTATTATTTTCAATTTCAGCATTTTTGTTTCTTTATCTAAAATATTATTTTTTTTTTCGATTTTATAACAAAACAGTTATATTTACAATTCCTCAAATGTTCACTTCGTATTTATCATTTCATCAAATTAGTTACTGTTATTAGTATTATATTATGTTGATCTCGCATCACCAAAAATATTGGTATTTATAAGTTTACTCCCCCGCTTACTACTGTCAGGCTCACTCACCACCAATTTGGCGTAACGGTATGATATACTAGTTTGTTACTATTCACCTTATTAAATTTTTTGCAAGTCATCAAAAATATGAAAATTGTGCCGAATGCAATGCTTAATAAACCTAACAGTAATATTTTAGCTTATAAATTATACTGTTAGTGTTATAGTACAGGTTACTAAACTATTTATTTTATAGTTAACGTTTATAAGTTAACCTACCTAAAGTTAGTGATTAATTAATTATTTTTTCATTCATTCCAATATTGCACAATAATATTATTGCATGGAGAGTTAAGATTCAGTTTTAATGTACAAGATTAAGTTTGCCGAATAAAAATTAACAGCTCACAATCAGCAACAGTCAACAAACCCAACAGGAAATACCGGCGGAGCTTGTGGTTGTACTGTAGTAACTAAGTAATAACTACAATTTGTACACATACACGCCTCTCAATACGGCATGGTTACTTCAGTTCTACACAACTTACCTGCACATGCCTCCTATAACTTCGTCTTGTTGTCTCTTTAGTTCATTAAATATTCGTCTTTTCTCACTGTTGCGAGAATATAAAGCCATTTCTTAGTTTCAGAACTTCAAATTTTATACACACTTAACACTAAGTGATCACGCTAACCAGTTTCTCTCGCTACGCAACACCGTTTGGCGGGAAAAGCGTGGTGCATGGTGTGGTGTTATTCTGCTCCTACTCTAATAACGGTATAATCCCTTACCATCAACAGTTACTGTATAGTTACATATGTAAGAGACATTTAAAGTTCTAAATATTGTTACACTGCGAATATACTTAATGAAATTCACTATTTTCTGTTTGGTTATTTTACGTACTATTTCTTGGCGCGTAAGAATAAAATTATTGGCTGATCAGCTGTCTTCTCTGTGGATCGCGCGGTTAAGCGTAGGAATTATTCCTGTCATGTGTATGTGTGTAGACAAAAGTTAGGAGAATATGTATCATATTGGTATTATAGATCTTTAAAAAAACAATTACATAAGTGAGTTATGAAAATATTTTGCAAATATTTATGTGTAAATGTTATAATGTTGTTTAAGATTTCTCAAATGTACTTGATAAAGTGGTTTTAGAAAATAATTTTGAAAACATTGAAGTACAACTTTCATATTCTTAATAGTAAGTTTACTACAGGTTTCCTACCATACGTCCAATAGTAACATGGATCGTGTATTAATTAAACGTTAGAAGGTGGGTTCTTGTCAAGGAGGTTGGCACTTGTTTCTTGTGGTCATGTCAGTCAATAATAAAGGGAAGCGATCCATGCATCCATCAGGTGTTGTGTGTGATTTTAAACGAATTCAACTCGATGACAGACGTTTAAGTATCAATATCGATAAAGTGATATCTTAGTAGAAATGAATTATTTATCCATACAGAATTATTCTTTATGTCTTGAAATTGAAAACAAGAAATAAGTGGCTTTTTTATTTTATTTTGAACATTTTATTAAAATTCGAGAAGTGCATAAGATAGAAGTAATTAACAAAAAAGTGTTCATTGTCACTCACCATATATTTAGTGCTAAAATATACGCGATAAAAGTATATCAGTTATATCTTTAATTGAAATAAACTGCAAAGTTCAGTAGCGTACCTCGCCTTTTCAATTTTTCTGTCTGATAACAGTATACTGTATGTTCTGAAATAGCGGATTTACGTTTTAATTTACCTAACCAACATTTAATTAAAATGCTGCTTTAAAGTTAACATTTATTTAAAGAAAACTAAGGGTTATGAATTTATTTTCGAATTTATTGTAATATTTCTTTTTCATGTGCCCTCTGAAGCGTACATGGCCACGCACCATTAGCGTTTGCATGCTCCGAAGCCAAGCAAATTTGACCATTGACTTGCGCTATCCCTCGGGTAATCCTGAATACGTCACTGCAGCACGGAATTGCAAAATAACTAGTAAACAACACGTGAAATACAGCATTGTTGTTAGTCGTATAATAGTGTTTATATATAACAAGTAAACATTGCGTAACTTGACACACTTTCTTACAGATTCTGGGAAGGTGCCAGTCTTATGATCAGATATAATTTTGTTTGTTCTAATAGTGCTCTAAAAATAATCTTTAGTCACGAAATTAAACATCTTCAAAAATTTAGAATCTAAGATGTTTAGTCGTATACTATATCACCCATGAAGAGGAGTTATTGTCTATTTTTCATCATATTTTGTTAATTGTCTGATACATAATGTTTCGTTATTGCATTCTAATAAATGCTAAAAAGATTGAAATAAACGTGGAACAATTTGTTTACACTTTTTTAAAAACTACCCATAAGTATAGCAGTGGAGAAGTTCACCTATAACAATAAGAACCACTTCACAATGTACTACTTATCATTAAAATATTGTGCTAAATTTTCTATCCAGAATGGAAATAACTATGTATCTAATAATTCTCTACACCTGTGTATCAATGTTTACTTGAATTTTGAATTCTTCTCCACAGTTCTCAACAAAATGACTTAACATTTTCCACGTACGTAAGCTCACAGGAGGAATACAAACGAAAAATTTAGTTTTCGTAAGAGTTGTGAGGAGGCTCTAAAATAGAGCATCATGGGGCCTTAGGGGACTCATAGGTTTGAATGAACCGCTTTATTTTAAAATTGATATTACAATGTAAGAAACCGCTCTTAACAATAACTGAAATTCAAGTTTTAGAAATGTTCAAAACGTTTTCGTGGGTTCTCTAGATTGGATCCATGAATTTGCATAAAAATTGGCATAATCATGTAAAGGATCAGTGGCACAGCGGTATGTCTGCGGACTTACAACGCCAGAATCCGAGTTTCGATACCCGTGGTGGGCAGAGCACAGATAGCACATTGTGTAGTTTTGTGCTTAATTACAAACAAACAATCAGGTTCCCAAATCGGAAATCAAAGGGTTTGGGGGCTCTCGGAATTGGGTATGGGAATTTACTTGAAAATTGACAAAAGCATGCAAATAGTCTTTCAAAGCAAAACATGCAAACATTTTTACGTAGTTTTTACCTTCTGTGAATTTTAATCGGAAGTATACCAGTTGCTCATTAAATGTATTTATCAATTTATCAATTCAGTTGTAAAGTAACTAGAACAACTTTTATCAAAAACAAAATATTGAAACACATAATTACCAAAGTATTCAACCGATATTTTCTCTTCAACAAAATACATCTAATAATAACATCATGATATTCAAACACATGTTTACGCAGGGTAATTGTCACCACCTATGTTGTTTAGATAAAGTTTATACAAATGAAATTAAGACTTCATTGTAGAGAATTACGCATTCTTATCCGCCAGATTTTTATTTTTTGAGAGAGTATAATAGAGGCGATTGATTATCTTTATAGCTCAAAATTCCCTTGTTACTCAAAAATCCACAGTTACGAGAAAAGCTGATGAAAGCTATTTTCGGGCCAAAAATATCCCCCCGTGGGGCAGCGGTAAGTTTATGGACTTACAACACTCCAATCCCTGCTTCGATTCCCTGTGGCTGAAACAGCAGAGAGCTGGAAATCTTACGATAAAAGTAAAGTGGATATTTATGAATTATTAAAAATATAACCAAAAATATATTTAAAAAAATTTATAGCCTAACTTAATCACCCTTAACATTGTTGGTTTAAGAGTAAAACACTGTTATTTTATTTTAAAATGAAATTATTACTGTACTAAAGATTCAGGTGGACGTACGTAAACAACTTACTACAGTTACATTGTTGTTTATGTTTCACATGGCGATAATAATTACGTCATCTGTATTTGGGTATAAATATTTGAACAGATATATCCAAGAGAATATAATATATACAACATAAATTTATATTAACGATTTATTGATATAAATATTCTCACGGATAACCCGTTTATCGTAGCGGAGTGGATGGTATCTAAGCATAGCTTAGTTTCCAAAGAAACAAGAATGATGTAAAAATTTCACTACGCGAGCTATTTCAAGGAAACTGTTAAAGAAATACAGTAAGGATCACTTGAAGATTAATAAGAAGTCAGTAACCCCAAATCAAGTATATTCGATGGATTTTCGTAAAATAGTTAGGTATGATAGTCTTCGAAACAAAATGTAGTATGGAAAGAAGCAGTAATTCGATATTTATATAAACATTTTTATGATAAGTTTCTTAGAATGTACTTATCATATTATTGGGCAACCGGGCTTCCATTTTATATAAATCTCACGAACAGTATTTGAAAAAAGACGATTACCAAGTATCCTTAAACTGTAGATTGTATAAATTCCTGATTGATAATTGTCACGGATGTTTGAACGCACGGACGTTTTTTGCGTAACTATTTATTTCCAATATTTGAAAATGCTACTTTCTGTGCTGCCATATATCAAACATTAAATATTTAAATTTTTTGGATAGAGATAAGCGAATTGTTTTTGTTGTTGTCACCCTTGTGTTTTGTTTTAATAAGCTTAAGTTTCCTAAATATAGTGTTACGTCTCCGTTTGTTAATTTATTTTTCCGTAACTTCGTTCCGACGAAATT
>NW_013665791.1:587793-592058 GCF_000517525.1 Limulus polyphemus | reverse complement strand
AAGGAACAAGATAGTTCTAGAAACTAGAGGGCGCCCACAGTAGTCATGTGACTCGCTGACGCAACAATAGCAACCGTAAATTCACATTTCTAATGTGTTTCATCAATATGCTGATGAAACGTTGCTAACTCGCAATTTAGAAGAACAAGAGGAAAGAAATATAAAATTTGTAGAAAGAGTCAGAAAGTTATTTTTTTTTACAGGAAATTAATTTTATTTTAATGAACCAAACTGTACAGTTCAACAACACTGTTTAACAATTGCTTTTTTTTTTTTTTTTAATTAAAACTTGACGTTGTTTGACGGTTCTCTGGTTTACGTTCGGATAAGTCTTAAATATAATGGCACAGACTTACAATGCTAGAAACCGGGTTTCGATACCCGTGGTGGGCAGAGCACAGATAGCCCCTTGTGAAGCTTTGCGCTTAACTACAAACAAACTGCAAACTTAAATTACAGTCACAGAATTTGTATGAATCAACGACTGAACCATGTACCAAAATATTATGGACTAACGATGTCTGTTAAACTAGGGACAAAATGTAAAATATAACTGTATTCATGGCAGATATTTAAAAAATATATTATTATTGGCCTTTCATACGAGTATCGATAGATAATTCCTCGCAAATCTAGTTTCAGTAAGGTTCTGTTACAGTTCGTGGGTGTCTTCCGGTCAGGAATCGAAGTCTATATTCTACACATTACTGTTCATTGTTTTACTTATCGTCAAGCATTGTTTTATTATCAGAAGAAAAGCTCAAAAACACATAAAAACAAGCATTATTAGTCGTATACGTAAATTACAACTTTATCCTTTTTGTAGAAAAACCAATCGCAAACGTGAATATGCAACTAGTGACATCTACAGGTTTAAAGAAAAAACATGCACACTGAGTAATATATATATATATATATATATATATATAGTTTAAAAAACGTCACAAGTCAAAACTTTTACATAAGCGAACATAGAATAAGATATTTTTTGGACAAGAAATGTAGAGCATAAGGTTTATAACACCCTGTTCAGCCATACAGCATTCCTATTATAATTCTTAATACATTGGAACTTATAAGTTTGTTTGTTTGTTTGAAGTTAAGCACAAAGCTACACAATGGGCTATCTGTGCTCTGCCCACCACGGGTATCGAAACCCGGTTTCTAAAACTTATAAGTAGATAAATCACAGTATTACAAAGCTGATAACACGAACGTTTTCGAAGAGTAGATTTTTCTATAGTTAAGTTTTTAAAACCGTTCGGATATGTACTTACTACTCGTCTTTCAAATGACGTACATACTCACAGAAACACACGCACACATTTATTACTTATAAATAATTACTAATGCACCAATTCAAAATGATCTTAAACCATTTATCACATTTAAATTTATTTTTTAAACTGAAAGTGATGAAGTTTTTCGAATTTCTTGCAATATTTCTGTTAACTGACATCTCTACGTGATAACGCATTAGCGCTCGCTTGCTCAGAAGGCAGGCAGATTTAACCATCCTGGATATCGCATCAGTGCATTTTTTCTATGATGATTGTTACACGCTTTGTTTAATTAAGTACTGACATTGAGTAAGTTACTGTTACACTCACAGCTTTTAAGCCTGAATTTCGTTTCTGTTAAAATAGGCCCGCAGTTTTACTATTTTAACTATGTTTTTAGAGATCTCACATAGAACATTAAATATTACACGAAATATTTATTAGTATTCAATTCAACTGATTACACTAATTACAGGTATAATATACACGTGTTTCTTTCGAAATATTACACTTTTGTGTCTTAAATACAAGCATGTTATCTAAGCAACTGATATATATATATATATACTCGCACATACGAATAAATCGATGACTGATTAAACATATTTAATAAAGGTAAGTTAAATATATTTTAATTTTGAGGTTACTTTAGTTTAAAGGGATAAACTTGCTGTTTGAACTACAATGTGTGAATAAGGAGACAGACAATTCTCTGTTTCTCTAAAGACGCAACATCTTTGAACAAGTTTTTAAAGAAAGTTTAATATCGTAAATATACGAGTAATTTTTTAATATCGTACTTACAAGAGTAATTTTATATCATTTTTGATAATACCCAATCTTTTTTTTTTCTCTTTGGTTTTGTCAAACAAATGAAAATTTTGAAATTGTTTTTTTTTATTGTTGCTGTTGTTTGATATTAAGCACAAAGCTACGCAAAGGGCTATCTGTGCTCTGCCCACCACGGATATCGAAACCCGGTTTCTAGCGTTGTAAGTCCGCAGACATAACGCTGTGCCACTGGGGGCGTTTTTTTTATGCAACTAGAATTTGTTGAAGCATAACACAATATAAAATATGCAAATAACTATTAAGACAAGCTCTATGCCATATGGCTAGAAGGCAGAAAAACTATAAAAATAGGATTTGCACAGTGATGAGCAAGCTCCGTCTTTCAAAATCCTTCTAATCTGCAGAATACACATCAACCCAATCAAAATATTTAAGACAAAACCAAAATGAGGAAGCTTAAGTCTAAATTTTCATTCACTGATCATGGTCAGTATAGGAGGTAACAGCAACCTAATATAAATTTTTCTTATGTGTACCTCGTGGTACAAGAGTCATTGCACGGTGTACCTGATTATGCAATAAATACCACGGGATGTTCTCAACTTGTTTTGGGGTTTTTACAACATTCAGGTAATTGCACTTCTTCAGATTTCCTGTTATCAACGCATTTAACCATATGTATCCATCTATTTTCTTTTGTATTTTGTTATGCATTTAATCATATGAATTCATCTATCTTCTTTTGCATTTTATTATGCATTTAACCATATGTATTCATCTATCTGCTTTTGTATTTTGTTATGCATTTAACCATATGTATTCATCTATCTACTTTTGTATTTTGTTATGCATTTAATCATATGTATTCATCTATTTTCTCTTGTATTTTGTTATGCATTTAACCATACGTTTTCATTTACCTTCTTCTGTATATTATTGAATAGAGTTGTTTAAACATTTGTTTAACAACAAGTAAAAGCTTGGAATGATCTATTTTTTCATTGGGGTGTGTGTGTATGTGAGCCAGACTAGTTTCGGAGAATTCCACTCCTCATCAGTGACCCTGGACCCTACCACCAATGAAACTTCAACAACAACATATGCGTTAGTTCATTCTGATCCCGGGGGAAAGAGGGGGGGGGCGGTAGAGGGTTGCGCCATCTCGTCAGCCGAGCGACGAAAAAAAGAAAATGGTGAAAATGAATAATAGATGGGTAAGCTTGCAAGTCAGCACAGGAGGCGGAAAATGGGGAAAACGCGATATTTGCAGATGGAGGAGACAATCCGGAGAAATATGGGTGAACACTAACCAGTCTATGTCATATAATGGAGATCGTGTGGGAACTGACAACAGGTATATAGAGAATTAGGAATCAGGATAGATAAATGGGGGAAGAGGGGACATCGGCATCTCCACGAGGTCGAGATTGTCAGCTGGGAAGGACATAACATAGAGGTTCAGTAGGTGATCAGCTGGTGCCGATAAAGGTCGGTAGTAGGACTAGGGAGTTTGACGCCAAAGGCGAGCTGGAGGGCATGGCGCTCCAAAACCTGGAGACGAGAGTAGAAGGTCAGAGAAGCAGATATCCAGGCTGTATGTCAATAGGTTAAGCAGGGTCTGATAAATGTCTTGTATGTGTTTAACAGTGGAGGGTTCAGGCCCCAGAAGGTACCAGTGAAAGAACGGAGGAGATGAAGACGTCGCGTAACCTTAGCAGAAAGGGCAGATAGGTATGGCTTCCAACTATGATGCCTATCAAAGACAATGCCTAGATAGGTCATGGAGTCGGAAAGGGGGGATCGGGACGTTGTCGACCCGAACATCAAATAGAGACGGATCACGGCAAGGGCGAAACTTACGACGTGTTGGACCAAAAAGAATAGCTCGTGATATAGGGACATTGAGGGATAGCCGCCAACAGCGACACCAAGACAAAAAGAATTTACAGCAGCCTGGAGTAGCTTGTTCAGAGTGGACATCGGGGAACAATGGGCTACCAAAGCTGTGTCATCAGCATTTTGAAACAACTGAAGATGAGGCTGGGGACAAAGCATATCAGCAACATAGAGAATGTACAGAAGGGGAGACAATACAGAATCTTGTGGGACTTCAGTATGTAGTGTGAAAGTGCGAGAGAAAATCCCAATCAATCGAAATAGCAGCGTGCCGACTGTGTAGAAAAGAGGAGATGA
>NW_013665791.1:583924-587080 GCF_000517525.1 Limulus polyphemus | reverse complement strand
CAGGAGGGTCTTCGAGTGTTGAAATGATTGGAAATTGGTATGTGTAAAGCACTGGCATCAGAGAGAAGAGTGGTGAGTAAGGTGGCGAAGGAGTCAACATCGGCTGCTGTAGTAAGAGGTCGATCCATATCTGGTATGGTACTAGCAATGTGTGAAGCATAAGATTTCCAGTCAGCAGAATGTAAATTTTGACGAATCCGACGGGAAGCACGAGGAACAGACAAGGACTGCGAACAGACACAAAGTTCTATAGGGAGATGATCACTACCAACCAGAGGACACATCTGGAGAGTGATAAAAGGAATCAGGTTGGAAGAAACAAAGACAATATCAGATGACGAATGAGAAATTGGACAACTAGGGGCAGGCAGGCAGGTGTAGCAAAGAACCAGAAAGGGAACATAAGGAGGACTGAAAACGGACTAGTTTGGCAGAAGTCCTTCTGTGGTAGTTGACATCAGCAAGAAGAACATAGCTGTGAAAAAAGTGGTCCAAAAAGGAGAGAAAGGCATTGGGCAAGGGAACTCTGGGAGGAATGTAGATAGTTGCAATAGTGATGATACGAGATGGTGAGTAAACAGTGGCTACCAAATGCTCAGGGTAAGTGGACTGTGGAAGGGAATGTAGGTGCATGGGAAGGCGAGTACGTGTAGCGATTGCCACACCTCCTCGGGCCCGACCCATAGGATGATCATGCCAATGAAGAGTGTACCCTGACAGATGGATCCTTTGAGTGGGTTTCAAAAAAGTTTCATTAAGGAGAACACAATCATAGGATCCGCCATCTAACAAGATCTCCAGGAGGGGGAGGTTATGAAGAAGAGAGCGAAGATTGACAAATAAAAACTTCAACTTGTAGTCTCTGCCGGATCCCATAGACGACGGAATAGCAAGTGAGAGTTAAGTCCAGAATAAGTGGTCTGCATGTGAAGGATAATATGATCTAGCACTAATGTACGTTGGAAGGGGAGGACATTCTGTAGTATTAATGTGATGAAATGGATGATATCCTCTGTGGTAGGAGACATAGCAACAGAGTTGTCCGGAGGAATAATGGTATCAGTGGTATGCACTGGAGCAACAGAAGCAGGATCATCAGTCTTGCGGGGAGTAACAGCGTTACTCGTGTGAATGAAGAGGTTTTGGTTTGTTTGTAATTATGCACAAAGCTACACAATGGGCTATCTGTGCTCTGCCCACCACGGGTATCGAAACCCGGTTTCTAGCGTTGTAAGTCCGCAGACATACCGCTGTGCCATTGGGGGGGCAGAGGTTTTGGACACAGAATTTACAGAGTGATTCATCTGTTAGATTTACTGTTGCTAGACTAACAAGAATGAATGAATACAAATAAATTCTAAAAAACAACCAAACAAAAAAACGCAGACCTTTTTGCGATCTCTCCTGTTAAAATCCTTTCTAGAAAACTCTTAAAATCTTGTTGCTGAATTGCGCCGGGTTTTCTATGTATGTGCTGATTATATATTCATTTATTATCTTACATTTTATTTAATATTTCACGTTCTACTATTAACGGTGATATGTATAAATAACACTAAAGCTAATTATTTTATTCAGATTTTGATGTCTTATGTGTTGGCTTATTATTTTTTTGCACATATGACACCAAAGGAAGAGAAAATGATAAATCGAAGCAGAAACTGTAAATTGATCAAACAGATAATTTAACACTTTTCAGAGAATTTCCGATAAGTGACTGAGATTCTAAAAATATCTTCCTCTTATTAACAAGAGATGGGTGTGATAACGCCGAAAGGTTTAGTGCCTAATAAAAAGCAGTAAGCTTTCACAACTTTTCGTATTGCTCGCTTGAAGTGGTTTTGTTTAAAAACTTCTTAAAAGTTAAAAAAGTGTTTGTTATAAGAATGTGGGCTTCGTTACGTGTTCAAAAAGTATACATTGAAAATACAAGGTTCTTTTATCCTTATAAGACAGCTATTAAATTCTTTCGAATATTATTCTGGAGAAACGTTTTATGGGGGTGGGGGGGGGGTGTTGTCGTTAAATTTTAATAAAACTAACCGTATTCCTGTCTTTTTTTTTCTTACATCCGGTAACACAAATTGTATAATAGTATATACAAAATAAAAATTTAAGATAAAGTTGGCTGTCTGCCACGTGATTTATCTTGAAAGTTTTTTAGATGTAATGTATAACATGCTGCACGGGTCACATAACTGTATTTTATGCACGTTAAAATTTCTTATTATGAACAACATAAATAAATGCGGTTGAAAATTGAGATGATGTATTACTTACTCAGCAGCCTTTCGCAGTATGAAAAATATATACTTTTTATTTGAAACTAAAACATTTGATAGATATCGCAGGAGATTTGATGTATTTCCATGTCACATACTTCCTTCAAAAAATGCATTAAACAAAGATATATGCCAGTTTGTATAGTCTTCAGTGGCTCAGCGGTAAGTGTAAAGGCTTATAACGCTGAAAGTCGGGTTTTGATACCCATAGTAGGCACAGCACAGATTGCCCATTCTGTAGCTTTGTGCTTAACAACAAACAAACAGTTTGTATAGTCAGTCTGAAATTCTATTCAATAGTTTATTTTTTTTACAGAAAAAAACACCTTTGAGAAATAAAATTGAATGTATATTTTTAGATGCTTGAAGTCACTTCTATAAAGATCTAAATAAGCTAAATTTTTCCATTTCTCTTTAATTTCAATAAGCAAAAAAAGTACAGTAAAGTTCAAGCTAAACACATACTGCTCACTTAGTAAAAATTCATTAATTAATGTTGTCGTTTTTTTCAAGTGGGGCAAAAATAATACTGTAGATTTGATCCTTTTCAATTTTACTCTTTAGAAATAACTTCCATTCACTTCGTCCAAATAAGATTGTGTCGTGACCGTTCCTTATTTATTTTAAACCCAGTATAGCGTTACGTCGTGAAAAAGTCATAACATTTTTTTTAAGCTGTACATTTTTATTAAATATCTCAGCCTGTGTAATTAGCGCCACCTCTCGGACTCTGGTTCTGTTTTAATAGTTAGGTGGTCGCGTCTTCTCATCGATCTACATACAGCGTGCTGAACATAATAGAATACCTTCAAATTCGATGACGAGGAACCCACTTTGAGACTAATAATGGCTGGAGACGACTCGAATGGGTAAT
>NW_013665791.1:582818-583485 GCF_000517525.1 Limulus polyphemus | reverse complement strand
CCTTGTCGAAACGTTGTACATTTGCTGTTATGTTAAACTTATATTAAAGTTTTTCTTCATTACCCATTCAAGCCGTCTCCAGCCCTTATAATAGAATAGCGTTGCGGAAAAAGCCACTGGAACGGAAAGCGGTCTGTGGAACGTTACAAATTGTTTTTTGTTAACAGCTCCAGTAGACGTCAAGGGTCACATATTTTGTTGTTGTTTTTTACGTATTTTTGTCTTCAAATTAATTTGAAGAAATATTACTAACCAATGGCTTGCATTTTGTTCATGAGTTGCCAAAATGTTTTCCAGCTTCAAATGAGGATAAAAACAATGGTCTTAAAATATGCAAGGCTAAATTGGATTTTCAGTTCATGAGCACTTTGAGTAAATCTATGATCATAAATCTATTAGCATGTTATCAGAAGGTTTGCTCTATGTGTATTTATAATCTTCTATTTCAATAAACAATAATCATTAGTGAATTAAAACGTTTTTGCTTGATTTGTTAAACTGTGAAATATACACCTGGAAAAAAGTTAAGCACCCCAAATATTTTTCAGGATTGCTTATTGAAAATAAGGTTTAATTTTCATGATGTTGAGCAATGTTCATAATTTCAAACATGATTAAAAGGATGTGAGCGTTCAGGTGTGACATTTAAATCAGGCGTCGTTTTTTT
>NW_013665791.1:578576-581818 GCF_000517525.1 Limulus polyphemus | reverse complement strand
TCCCAGTGTCCAATTGTACTTTTATACCATCACATCAGACTGTGGTTGAAGTAGCGTTGTCCTGGTCTTTCGTATGCCAAACAACTTGCAGCATTCATGGAATACAGTTGATTCAAAGTTACGGCCTAGATCGGAATGCAGTTCATATGGCATAACAAATCTGAAGAAGAAATCACTAATAGCCGAAGCTACAGTTGTAGCTTCCTGATTTCGTATTACATATGCCTCAGGCCACTTGGTGAAATAATCCATCACCACACAAATGTACTTGTTTCCAGCACGAGTTTGGGGCAGAGGACCAGCAATGTCAATGGCTACTCTTTCCATTGCTGCACCAACTTGATATAACTTCATTGGAGCACGTCCCTTATGCATGGGTCCCCTTTTAGCACAACATGTATTGCAGTTCCTGCACCATTCTTCCACATCTTGCCTCATACCTATCCAGTTAAATCTCTGCCATAGGTGACTCAATGTCTTCTTAACTCCGAGATGTATTAGCAGTATATAACTTTTTCTGTTCAGGTTAAGTAGTTAGCACACAGGATCACCTACAAAAGTTGTAATATTTTCAAAACGAGACCCAAAACTCGAGCGCTTTAGAATAGTTGATATTTCAGGAGAATAAAGGGTTATGTTTAATGAGTGTGATGAAACATATAGGCTCAAATGTCTATGTCACGTTAACCGGATGTTCAATATGAGTTGGCCTTTAGAGTTAACCAATCATAACCTAGAGTTGTTTGTGTCAGGTTTAGTTTTGTGCCAAAGGGGTGTGTAAGTTCATAAAAAAGCCTTATCTGAGATAATAGTTATAAGAATTGTTAGCTAATTTCTATAAAGATAAAATAAGCAATAGAAATAAATAATGGAAAAAGGCGGCGGGAAATAGAAAAAATAATAATGTAGCTCAGTATATAGGAAATCAAACCAATATATGAAGAGAAATTTAAGGAAGAATAATACTAATGATGTAAAGTAAATTTAATCATGAATTTAGTTTTGAAAATCTTTTCAGAGACTTGCGAATGTCAACAACCTTGGGATCGAGATTGATACCATTTGGCGTTACAGTATTTAACAGTGCAATCCAATAAGCTTCTTTAATTTCCCCATTTCTGTTAGATGTCAAATTTGTCTCTATGTCCATAAGGTTAATGTCCAGGCATGTTATAGTATTTGCAACCGAACGTTTTTTGTTTGTTGATTTATGATTTTTAAAACGTCCACGTATAGTTGTTTTGACCTATATATTAGAAATAGCATTTTCGACATTGGATTAAGTAAATAACCATTTTTTGTAGAGCAGGTTATGGAATTAGTGATTTTGAACTGCTTTTGGTTGTCTTTATTGGAAAATTACAGGTTTGCCATCTCATACTATTGCAAGGTCGACTTCCAGATGGTGTCGGCTTAAAGTTTACTTTATCGTGAACTAAGTGTGAATGCAAAGTTTTATTCTTTCTGAAAGAAACGAAAGGAACTTCCGTAAAAATAGATTTTAATCGATCATTAAGTTAAAGGAGGTAAAAGTGTTTCTTTAGTATCCGAGAAGAATTGGTTTTGGGTAATTGTTTCAAGGCAGATGTACGTGGTATATTGTTAGCTTTCTCATAGTGATAGTGTTTTGCTTATAACCTCTTTCAGTTATAATCTGTTTCAAACAATTAATGTGACGGTCATAGTTCTTACTATCAATGCATATCTTCTTTAATCTAAGTGCTTGATTGAATGTGATATTGTGTTTGGTGTGTGGAGGGTAACGGCTTTGATTATGTAAGTATTGTGGTTTATCTTTTGGTTTTAGGTACAAATCGGTATGTAGAATACCATCTTTTAATGTTAGGTTTACATATAAGAAACTTATTTGGGTAGTGGAGTAGAGTAAACTTAACAGAACTGTGGAAGGTGTTAGCATGTCTATAAAAGAATATTAATGAATCTTCGTTTCCTACCAAAATAAAAAAAAAACAAAAAAACATCAACGTAGCGTCTCCAAAACGTTGGTTTGTCTGTGCAGTTTTCCAAACGTTTCGTCTCTAAGTCTTCCATAAAAATGTTGGCATAGTTTGGTGCCCATAGCTGTGCCTTTTGTTTGAATATAGAACTCATTATTAAATTCAAAACCGTTAAGTGTAAGTACTAGTTCAGCTAAGTCTGTAATAATTTGAGTGTTGGGTTTGTCTAGTTTTTGCAGAGAAGATTCTAGGGCTTTGTGGGGAATGTTTGTGTATAAAGAAGAAACATCCATAGTACAGAGAATAGTGTTTGGAGGAAGTTTTCCATTGCTGTTAATGTCACAGATCATGTTTAGAAAATGTGTTGTGTCTTTAATGTGTGATGTCAAACGTGGGGGGGGGGGGATATCTTTGATGTTGTTATCAACATAAGCAGATAAGTTTTCAGTAGGCATACCATAATTAGAAATAATATGATGACCAGGATTGTTGGGTTTGTATATTTTTGGTAATATGTAAAAGAAACCTGGAACTGGATGTTTAGATGAAAGGAAGTGTAATGTTTCACGACTGATGTGTTAGCTTTTCTGTAAACTACATAGCATATCTTCGGTAATTTTAACAAGTTGCGGTGTGGGGTCCAAATCTATCTTGTTTTGCTGTTGTTGTAACAAAAGACGCATGTAGAATTTTTTTACTCCTAAGCAAATACTGGAAAAATTGTCGCTTAAAATGACGTTGAAATTAAAAAGTTTAATACACAAGTGTGAGCTAATTAGGTTATCCAGCTCGGCCGAATGATCATTTATAGCAGGGGTCCTAATGATGGCCATGTGGTTTTACAAAATTGCTTTGACGTGAAATATCAACTTGCAATAACTATGAACGATTAAAAAAACAAATTAAGATCATAATCGCCGAATATGAACGTGTAAAGAGAAAAAAAAACTTGGGATGACAAACGCTGTGTACAGACTAAGTAAGCTTAGCAAGACGTTTTTATACAGATATTGAACATGAAAGGCAAGTGTTTGAAATTGAATTTATATGTGATCTTTAAGGTGACACGTTAATTAAATGGTATTTCAATAATTGTAAAATCATCACTACTAGATTGAAAACTTTCTAATACGTAAATATAAAAATGTTATTTATTTGCAAGAAAAAATATAAATAACATCTGGTGACAACTATGTAGGAATATTCTTTATAAAGTTTGTTTTGAATGTCACGCAAAGCTACACGAGGGCTATCTGCGCTAGCCATCCCTAATTTAGCAGTGTA
>NW_013665791.1:543065-578099 GCF_000517525.1 Limulus polyphemus | reverse complement strand
ACGCACTTGTGAAATACAATGTGAATCTAAGTAGTTTTGAATAAATCATACAGTCTTAAATTGAAAATGCACATATCAAAAATACTTCTGGCCATTATATTTGCTTATTTATATGGAATCTAAAATTATTAGTGACAATGTATTGAGAAAATAATCTGGTGCGAAAGAAGTTATTGATTAGGGGAAAGAGTATACAATTTAGTCGTTCAAAGAGTTTATTAGGCTGTTTTCAGTTCGGTAAGAAACCATTCCAGGGATTACATAGTTAACATACTTCACTCTGCGAAACTTTTCTACAGATAAAGTTTATTGATTGTGTATGATTGTTCATCTCATTTCATTCCTCAAAAACGAAGGTATGAAATGTGTTAAATATTTTCAAATACAAACAGATATCAAAACAAAAGCAACTTTTATATACTTGTAGATCTATTAGACCAAATCAGGTTCTTATAAACATCAAAGGCAGCTGAAACATTATACATGTTTTGTAGTGTCTGGTGGGAAAAAAAAGAAAAAAAGACATTTGGAGCTTTTGATATCTAATCAAAAACACCTTAGCATGAAAAAAAGAAAAAAAGGTGTGCCCCCCTCAAAAGGGGGATTGAGCGTGCAACTTAACGGAATGAAATCAAAATTGGCAGCCAAACTGGTAACTACACTTATGGCATTGATAAGACTTTTTTGCAGGTACTTTATCATTATTATTACATCTAAGGTGTTTTTGATTAGATATCACAGCTTTTTGTCAATACACACCAACAAACCACAGCACATAAGAAAGTGACACTCGATAGTAACTAACATTAGCTTTAGGCTCCCAATCCTATTATTTGGAACAGACCTATATTTTACAGGAACAACGGAGTTCTTTAAAATATATGGTGGTAGTTTTTTCTCTCTAAAACAGCTGTTTTCATCCCAACGACAAGAAACTAAAAATGGTCCACCTTTAATCTTAGATGAAATTGTGCTAAAAAGTTCAGGCTGATAGCTCTCGTGCACCAAAATTTGGAGCAAAATTGAGCTGTTTTTGTTGAATAACTTTGGACATGTGCCTTGTATTCAGACCAAATTTGACACATAATTTGGGTTATAAACATCTCTCAGTGTACCAAATTTGAAAAAAACTATCAAAGTTAAGTATGTTTGTTTATCAAATAACTTTTCAGTGTAATCGTTTGGAAGAAAAAAAATAGGAAGAAATTCAATGAACATTGGAGATTTCATATCTGTGTGTTTCTTACTGGATTGCCTTGAAATTTGGTATGTGAAATAAAGGTCCACTAGAGCACTGCCACTGAAAATATGGGATAGTTTGGATTACCATAGTCTAAGCTTCATAAAGTGGAAAAACTGCTAAACTATCACTCCTATTAATAACCAGCAGTATGATCTGCAGGTTGTTTTGGCCACACAACACACTACTGTGTGTCTTGATATTTGTTTTTAAATAGGTGTCGTGTATGAACATCACCTCCATATCTAATCAACGGAAACTGTTTTCCTTAAAAAGAAAAAACTGTTACATGTAAATTACAGAATATGAATATTGGTGGTAGAAGTTCTTTCAAAACAGGCCTACAAGAATCTTGATAAACCAAAGTAATTCGCAACAGACCTATGATAAATTTGTCAAATGAAGCAATCAAGTTATTTCAAAAACTGATATAGCTTTAATGTAATGTCAAGAAGTTTCAAATTGGGACTTCATCCAATTATTATGTGATCAAATTGAAGGGGAATTTGACATTTTTCATTTTTCTAGCTTCTTACAACTTATGGGGCAACTTTTACTTACTAGGTCCTAGATGGTTTTAAAGGCCCAAAAGTACCTCCACTCCTGGTGGTAAGAACGCAAAAGATTATAAAGTGACTAACATTTCGGGCATGAAATTATTCCTCAGATGAACAAATCCAACATATAAATTTCTGTTCTATTACACACTTTTCAAGAATGGGATGTCATTCAATGAAAAGAATTCACTACTGATGAAGAAATGTAAAAGAATCTTGCTTATACAAGTCTTCCATACAATTCCAAAATAGAGAACTAATTTTGAATCTTGTACATACTACTCTCATTACAGAGGTATATATACATTAAAAACAGCTCAAAATTAATATTTATATCCTTCCCTCTGTAGTATTCTGGGTTTGGGGATAAGAGAAAACACAGTCACTTAATCACTGCAATAACTAGAACACCTATTAAGTGTTATGTTCCAAATTATGCTCAAAAACTAAAACAATAAGCAATCTCTTTAAACAAGTAATTAATCAATTAGTTTTCACTTAATTTAACAAAAATCAATAATATTTTTCACAAATATGATGAAATATTAACAATACAGATAAAACGTATTTGACTTTTATAAAATATACATTTAATTCTAGTTGGTGTACATAAGGAACACAAAGTATTCTAACTCACAAAAAAAAATAGATTCTTGTCTATACTGTACAGTACATGTTACAACTTTATACATAACTATAAACAAGAAAAAAGTATTTTTTTTTTTTTATACAAGTTAACAAAGAAAAATAATGATTTGGAGAAGAGTAACAAAACGAAAGTAATTTGAACATAATCAGAAACTAATACTAAATCTGCATTTACAAGCAATATTATTAAAAACATTTAGACAAACACCCATGTCAGAGAAAGTTCAACATTCTTTACAACACACAGTTCAAACAATAGCAATTCTTACATGCATCAGTTTTTAATAAAAGCCAAAAATAAAATATACATAGTAAATTTAAACATCAAACCAACTTACAATATTCACATTAGATAACATGCTGCTATACATAAGTGAAGCACTGTGGATAGAGGTTTTAAAGTACTTTTCTGTTTAAATATAAGAACAGCATTTGTTTAAACTTTATTTTTCACATGTAGCAAATTTCTATAAGTTTGATAGCCTTTATCTACTTGATCATGTTCTGCTATATTTTTCAATTGAGTTTCTAAATGACAAGTTTGTCTTTTGTGGAAAACAAACAACAAACTATCACTATGATTTAAAGGAAAATTCCATTATGCACCATAATACTCATTACAATTTGTGCCACACTTTGGTAGATTAAGTTCTATCCAATTATACACACTTGAGTGTATGTACATTAATTATCAAGATGAAAAAATAGAACTAAACAATAAGCCAAACTTAAGCAACACAGACACACCACTTTAGTAAACTGCTATTAAAGTGTAATCTTGTAATTAAAACATCAACATCCCCGAGCCTCTTTCTTGTAAACCCCCCAGGGGTAATTCCAGTTTTAATTTTTACACCAAGCAAACTATACAGTATTAATCAGCTTGCTTTAACCATTAGAGGGCCAAATGAACTGCTTTTAAGAGAATACAAATGTGTATTTTCTTTTTAACTTTAGAGTTGCACATGAATGACAAAATCCATTCATCCAACAAAAGAAAAATCTTGCAAAAACTTGTATACTTCTTAATCATTAATATCGTGACACTAAAACAATATCCACTGCAATGTGAAAATGACTATACAAATTACTTTTTTATAGTTACCATTTTGAGTACATATATCAATATTGTCAGTTACTGAATGTAATTTATCAGTTTACATTTCTTGATATGAAGCTGCATACTTAAATAAATTCACAAAATCCATTTGTAGCTATTGAATGCTAAAACTGAAACTGATTTCTATATATCAAAAGTTTGGTAAACAAGTCTGACATACTATAATGCCAGGAAACTTTCTTTCTTGTTGTATACTAGTTGTTATTAAATTAAGTTTTTGGAAAAGGACTTCCTTAAAAAATTTCACTAATGAATATTACTACAACAATGAGTTGACAAACCAAATTCAAAGGAATATGGGGGGGTGACTGCAATTGATTTGTTTTTATAACAACTTGTCATGAGAACTACTTAAAACAGGGAAGTGTTTCTAAAGAGTGAAACAAAAACTATACAATATTGATAGAATGAAAACTTTACAATATTGTTACACTTATTATACAGTATTTAAGTAGAATAAAAACAAAACTTAGGTTTGATTTTCATAGAGGATGAATTAAAAAACGACTACATATTCTCTTAATATAAGCCATGAAAATGACTTGACTATATGCAAAACTATATGCGCATGCACTCACAAACACATGTGTGGGTGTAACAAGTTGTGTAAATATTATTAAATTGTTTACTTTAAATTGAATTTTAGATTTCTTCCTCACATAACTACATAATTCCAAAGTCACAATCAGATATAATCAGATGATCTGCAGACTACAAATTAACAAAGTGAAAACAAGCTCATACTCTCAAATTAAAAATAAACACAGAAAATCCCACTTATCTTAAAATTTTTAAAACAATTTGTGGTAAGTCATTTATCCAGCATGAACAAGGAACCGGTTTGCAATGGGAACTACACAAGATGTAGAACAGCTTTCAATTCCTGGAAGTGAACAACTTTGCCACACATTTTGGGATGTAACACCTGGCATTGCTGCTTCAACATTTTCCTCTGTATCAGTGGAACTATGAGAGGAAAGTTTAAAATGAAATTATCAATAACTGTAAAAAAAGATTTACCTTCTTTTTCAACAAAGTTATACAAGTACCTTGATCTGACATTTTAGTAGAGTATTCCTTCTATTTATATTTCTAATTCACAAGTTAAATATATCAGGTTTTGAAGTAAAGAAAAAATAAAGCATTAGTTTTTAAATACGTTATTCCAAATTACATTAAGAATATATTTTCTTCATTTGGTGACCAATTAAGAATTTCAAGTACAAAACCATACTCCCAAACCTAAGTGTTGTTTTACTAAGAGTTAAGCCCCTCTATTCATATTGTGATCATCTTGCATTAAGCCAACTTGTGTCAGCCAAACAACCTATTCTTTTTGTAAACACCAACCCTAAGTTATTCCTAGTGTACCATACTTGAGTAATGTGAATCATACACATTCTAAAACTAGGTAAATATTTATATTTATGCTTCATTATTCTTGGTGAGTACAATAATGTGAATGTTGAATTGTAGTAAGGAAGAAGAGATAGAGGGGGTTTCTCTGGTAGATTTGCTGAATATATTGATATCTCACAGCAAGTCAAGGTGAGAGGTTCTAATTTTATATTTTAGCTTATCAATATGTGAAGTTTGAGTTTTTAATTGATTAGGCACTGCTAACATTTTATGGTAGAAGTAATAAAACATAAGTTGGACAACTTATAGCACAGACTTGTCATTTGACATATGTACAAGAGTAGGTAATGAGCAATTGTTTTATATTTATTTTTGAACTAAGAAATTAAATCTTGTATAATATTAAGTTGATTCATTGACTACATTTGGATTCCAAGTGTAATGAAATACATTGATAACAAAGCAGTTTAATTAAATTTTGAATATAACTGTTAAAAGTCATTACATTTACATTTTTTCATCCACTCATGCACATAGGGTTAACTTGGCATGATTATGCATGCAATTAATGCTACAGAAGAAGATAAAAAAAAAAAAAAAAAGGCATGGAAGAGTTGTAGCACAAAATAAAAAATACTTTTGGACATACAATAACATTTGATATGTTATGGGTTTAGATGTCAGACTTTATTTATTAAAGTAAGATGAGTCTGCAGAACACCATTTTAGCTATATCCATGTTTTTAGTTGGTACTACAGGCAAAGAAAAATCGTGAAGAAATAAAACTCGTAATTGTTAGAATTAATCATAATTACAAAATGAGGGAACTTACTGTGACATAAATGCTATTAAGAGGTTATCCTGTAGGAGCATACACAATTCTTTCAAGATTAGTACTGAATAATTTCTCAACATTTTTGTAAATCCTTAAAGCGAAGTATTAACTGCTACATTTTTTTCTTAAACATTCCATTTGCAAATTATTTTCAAACTTAGTCTATTCTGGTAATGAAAGATCTTTTCTCATGACTACTTTACTTGTATATCTGTAAAATATTCTGAGAGTGATACTAATATATCTGTAGAATAACAATTATACATAAAAGATTCTTTGTCTTGAAAAACGATTTGCTGACAGTTGATAAGTTTCAGTAGTATAGACTCCCAATCAGTCCAATTATATTCAATGAAAGATCTGGCATATGATACATACATACATGTGTGTGAAGTGTACAAACTAGTATTTATAAACAAAAATTATATATATATAACATCAGATTCAACTACACACAGAAAGACTGGTGTCAATTTATGACAAGTAACCACACTTGTATTTACTTCTTTGAGGAAATACTTATTGCCGTGCCTTGTGATACAAAAGTGACATGACTAGCATGGCAATTGTTTCATGCGGTGTTTTTAAGTGAAAGACATTGCTCATCAGCCACCCTTAGTCTTTTTTCTTGTTTTCTAAGAGACAAGTGTGGCTTTCTTCAATTAACAAGCAATGTCATTGCTCAATTGTATATAAAATATTATTCAACTTACCTTGAAATGTCAGTTCCAGATGAAAGGGACTGATGCTCACAAACAGGAGCCAGCTGGCTAAAACGCCACCGATTAAGTAATCTCAGGTGTCTCACAGTACGTATAGACAACTTCCAAGAAAGTCTTTGTCTTAATGGATCAGGCAGACAGCGTTGTTGATTATAGATAGACAGTATTCTTTTTACAGTTGCACTAACAGCTTTCATTTCTTTTTCTTTTATCTGCAATTTCAAACAAACTAGAGTTTGAAAAATTAATACAATCTTACTTTCTATATAATTTCATTACAAAGACATTGGAGAAAATTTCAATATACATACATTCTAGCATTTATGCATTTGTTAGAGATGTAGATTACTAAGAATCGGAGATCTTAAGGTTTTACCATATACATTTAGAATACATCTTCACTTTTCTAAACAGAGCATTTTAAAGAGCTTTGGTAGGTCAGAAAGAGTAACAAGACATGTGTATTTCTAGTCTCAAAGTTTTCCATTATAAATTAAATTCTGGAAAAGAAATTGTACTAGTGATCTTTTTCAATTTCTATTTAGTAGATAATAAAATAGGTTAAACTGGGGGAATTTTAATTTTTCATTATTGTGAACACAAAATAAAAAAGGAGAAAAGAATGATAGAGAAAAATTAAAAATATATAATGGCTTAAATATAGCAGCCATTCTGTTAACTTGTATGAAATTTTTGTAATCAAAAGCTTTGAAAAAAAAATATCTAAGGATATTAGTACAGACTTTACAAAAGAAAAATCTTGGTTTCTCTAGGATCCACACTCAAATTTCCAGGACTCCAGAAACTGCCACACAGGACTAAACTTATATTTTTGTGCCTCAAACATACCTATTCTGTAGAAATTGCAACAGTCTCAAGATACACGATGTCATATTCAAAATACAAGCAAGTCAGATTCCAATAACCACACTTCAATTTTTTAAAAACTAAACAGATTATTTTGTTTATAATACTTAGAATATAATTTTTAATTAAGAGCTTTTTGATATTTTGATGTCTGTGTTTCTTGCACAAAGAACTTGAGAATATCAAAAAAGATTATCATCACATGAGGGACATTTTCTATTGAAATTTAATTAAGCTTTCAGGACCATTACTTAAAAACTATCCATTTTTCTAGGATTGAAATTTTTTGATCTCATTTTCAATGACTGTCCAGGAATTCAAAATCATCAAACGTACAGCAACTGCAGAAACATTAATGGGTTAGTTTTATGTAATGTTTCTGAAAGATTATGTCTGCTATACAGGTTTATTTTGTAAGCTGTTGTCAACTGACTTACACTGCTCATTCGTTTCATTTTCTGGGTGAAGTACATTATATTTAAAAGATTTTTTCAGCGAAATGATAATTTTTTTTTTTTATTCCCTGTAAAGATCCAAGTACTTACTTCTCTTTTTAATCTCAATAAAGTACAACCTATATTTATTAATGCATTTTGCAGTCTTACTTTAAAATAGAGCATGGAAAAAACAACAACAAAAGAACCAATAAAGCATATGCAAATTCAAAATGTGTAATGTGTCACTATTTTCTCACAAAGTTGTTGTATTATAAAGTTAGAAAAGGACATGACAATGTCATGAAATCATATGTACCTTACAGTATGTTCGAAGGTCAGCTATAAAAGCTTTCCAATTCCAAGTGTTGTCTTCTTGATTCTCTATCTCATTGCTTAGTACAGCTAGAGCTACAATACTCCGCTGGGTGGTAAGAGAGAGAGAAAAGCAAAATAAAATGTTTAATGAGTACATAAAATCTTAAAACAGGTAAAAACATTTCAAACTTAATGGAGAATTGTGGTTATATCTAATACTTACTACATATTTTACTTTATCTGATTCATGAGACTTTCCCATGTTTATTAGAAATGAACAACACACTAAATTTACAAATTGTATATCACGATCCATAAACTCTCCCCATATCTCTACTTAAATGAATTAAAAATAGGTGTTACATTTTTAGATCAACACAGAGCCATTTCAACAAAAGCAGATTTATTTAACAATGAAGAATATACCACTTGCTTGCATATAAAGCAGTCACACACCACTAAAAAATAAACACATTAACAAATGTTAATTTTTCTTACATAAATACAAAGTTTCTTTTGCTGGTTTTCTATACACTTCCTGTAAATCGACCTCTGCATGATGCCATATTATGTGCATTGAGATGATTATTGTATTTCCTCCCCCCATGCATTTAATGTTTGTTTTGCACAGTTAGCATAAATTTTATGTCAAGCCATTTTCATTAGAAGAAACCCAAAATATTTATACACTGCTGATCTGTAAAGTACCAAATGGCACCAACTATCATGTTATTGAATTTCAACTGGACTTAAGTAACATTTTCTGCTTGCCATTACTCTGAAACTCAAAATTTTATGAGCCATGTTGTACACACACACACACACACACACACATACATATACTAGCTGATGTACCCGTTCAATGTAAGGGGAAAAGATGGTGGGCCAGAACCCATTTGCATGTCTTTCAGCATCAATTTGTCTTCTTCACTTTGTTTCTTCAGGAGCTTCACTTGACAGAATCAAATGTTTCCCTCTGCTTCAGTTATCCTAATTTTTGCTAAGCTTTCTTGATTTTGTCGTGCCATCCATCTACATTTTTTTTCTCTTGCTAAGAGACATTTTCTTTCTTGCACTGTTTTTGACCTATTGTTAGTTTTATTCAGAATTTTGATTTAGAATTTATTTCATAGATGGTGTTAGAAGTGTTCAATTGAAATGAAAAACTAAGGTAGCTTGATGCTGTAAATATGTTATCTTTGAATTCAAATGTTAACCAATATCTCAAATCCCTAATTTAATATATAATGGTATTGAAAGAGTTTGTTGTAAATATGATCATATATAAATATAACAACCCAACTTGAATGGGATTTAAGACATCCACAGGAGAGTTGAGTATTGTAGCCACTAAGTCACTTTGACATCCAGTGTTTGAAATGCAATGTTAACAAGTATTAATTTAAAATACCATGATATTTGTGTTTTTCTGAATATTGAAAGAGCTTCCTTTAAACTTATTTTTTTTTTTAATTTTAAATTCCCAACTATACTGGTATTTGAACACGAGACTTCAGGTTTGGGCAATCTAAACACTGAGGCAATTCAGAGCACAAAATTAGTAGGGGCAGAGGAGCCAATGACCCCCCAAAATGCTGGCAGGCCCATAAAAAGTGTCTACTAGACAGACCATATGGCCCCTTAAAATAAAAAGCCATTAAAAGTTTGACTTCACATAAACTGATTTAAGAGTTTCTTAACCAAGCAGAGCTTATGACAAACCATGAATGGACCTTCCCAACTTTACAAACACTCGTCAGTCATGCATAATTCACAAACGTCATCACTATAAATGCCTGTGTATTCAAAGTAAGTGCATTTTGATTAAAAAGAATGCCACCACTTTGTCCAATATTCAAACTTTTTGTATCAGTATAATGGAATTGATATACAAGTTCATTTATAAAGTTTGAAATATAGTGACTACTTGAACTTTTATAAAGATGACTACTGTTTTCAATCAGGATGCTGCTTTTTTAACTTTTTATATCTGACACCAAGTATGCATCAAGGCTCACACATTTTAGAGATGTTCATACAAATTGTTTTAGCACTTTCCAAAAAGAAGCAAGTAAAAATTGCAAACTTGCAAGTTGTTTGGAGAATCTCCCTTACTGCATTTACATTGTTTGTAAATGTATATATAAACCAACTTTGCAGACTCCACTAGCCAAAAAAATACATAATATTACTGTTTTACTGATCATGCCACAATCAGAAATCACAGATTTCCATTTATTATAGTGCACAATCGGCCCAATTTCGAGTATGTACAGTGAAGTTGACATTTTAACGTTAAAAATTGTAAAGACTACAGAGAATATACTTTGAAGCTTCATTAAATTTGAAATGGTTAAAGTTATCAATAAATGTGCCATGAAAAAATCACAATCTTTTTTCCTTTTTTTATTTGAATGAATGTAAAATACAAATGGTGACTGACCTTATGGCTAGTACATGATTGATACATAATGTTATGTGACCTTTGTGAGAGACAAACAAATTGTTCAGGTTCACTACCTAAATTCATCATTCACTTCAGCCATAAGTTCAGACTTTTGTTATCTAAACAAAACTACACCATTTTCTAAACCAAACAAAGTTTTTCAACCAAAGGTCAAATAAAGTGATAGCATTTGAAAATTTTCACTTGCAAAGAGAGGAATCTTTAATTCAGTTACCAAAAGATTTTTTAAAAATTGGCTTTATTAAAAAATGCTCCTAATTGTATTTTTATTGCGTACGTAATGATCAACTTTCCAACCTTCAAAAAAGAAAAAGAAATGACAACTTTAAATGCATTACAATAAAGAAGGCCCACATTGTGCTGGTAGAATTATTTAAAATTTATAACCTCCCGGCTCGACACACATGCTTTCATCAAATGTGTTTCAAATCTCAGTACTTAGTGTCACTTCTGACATTTGTCTAAGATCACGAAACATTAGCTTTTACTGTCAATGGAGATATATATACAATTCCCTGTTAGTTACAGGTGCTATGGGCAGTTGGTTACGACAATAGCCCATCTTCATGTTTCTTGTTTTTCAACCACTTGCTCCTACTCTAAAAATCCAAAATATCTAGTTTTTCTCAACAGCAACCTAACCAGTCAGCAATCACGTTTTTCTAGCCACAACTAACTTTAAGGTATTTTCTTGGAACTATGCATATTCATAAATAACAGGACTGTCAAATGATGAAACGGAATGTTCCATAGCTGTCCAATTGCTTAGTTATTTTGTAAATATTTGTATATACTTCTTTACCATTTTCAACTTATGGTGACATCTCTGCCAGCGACATGCACAATTCAAACAATTGACAAAAAACCCCTATTGGAATGTAATAGGACATTTTAAATTTCTAATCACTCTGTTGTCCTTTTCGGTGACCTCCCCAAACAATGAGCTAATACACAATGCAGTACTAATAGGGAACCACATGGCATATCATCCCCCAAACTTCGTGGGAAAAGTCTCCTTAGATCTCTGAAAAGCACACAGTGTGTATTAGGTCTGTGCATAGGGTGCTGTTATTGACTGTTTGCTAACATACAGTACATAATCAAATGGGTGTGCTTCATGATGTACAGTGCACTGTTTTAACTTTTCTTTCATTCAGTGTATCAACTTGTGTAAATAAATGAGAAATAGAGATTGTTTAACTGATATTGTACAAATTCGATGGTGAATAATGTTTTGTGTTGAAAGAAAAAGGAAAAAGTACAGTGTCATGATTGTAAGCATACTTACAAATCAGAAGATTGTTGTTGTGAATAGTGGTCTGGGTGGTGTTATTTTTAATTTCTTGGCAATCAGTTTTCCATGATCGGGAAACTCAACAAATTCTACCAATTCCGATTTTCACCTGATTATGCAATAATCAGTCCAATTCCAACTGCCAGACCAATTATTAGTAAAACACTGCATAATATAAAATAATAACTTTAAATTAACACAAAATAATGATTTTAAAACAGGAATAATAATGCAATACTCATGATGGTCTCTCTGATACCATCTTCCACATCTATTTCTTTACTTAAGTTCACCAGGCATAGCAAGAAAAGCTAGACATGGGCTGCTATCATCCCTGGGATTAAGGAGGAGCTATCTAACATCTGTGGCCTCTCTGATATACTGCAAAATGTACCAGCCAACTCTGCTGAGGCAGAGAGAAGATTCGGCATGATGAAGATGATACAGATCATTTTGAGATATTGTCTGGGAGCCGATAGGATCACTGATCAGCTTCTGGTCATGCCCCACTCACCTTCAATAAGACTTTGATCCCATAAGAACTATCCATCTTTGGAACTCAGGATCACTTCACACAAAGAGACCAAATGCCAGTATGGTTCAGATTGAGAAGCAGATGCAGGAGTGTGACAAAGAAGGGGACAAAGGAAGAATCCAAGAAATGAATGTTGGAACATCACTGGATGCTGACACTAATGCATACTAGATTTCCTTTCATTATTTATTTTGATCAGGAAAGGACACTAATTTAAGTTTAACTCCTCATCATCTAAGACATTTTAAAGTTATTTGCATGTCTTCCATATGTTGCTAATTTGAGGATTTTGCTTATTACAAATTCAAATTCATGAATGACTAATTAACAACTGTTTCAGGGTATGAAAGAACTAATTACTATAAAGTTAGTGGTAATGTATATTGTATGATTTTTCCATCTTTCCATCAAAAGTATTTGACATTTTATTGACAAATATGTGTCAGCTAGATGGTAATGGATTATATGGGAACAAGAATAGATTGCACTAGCAGTGATGCAAAAATGTTCTTTCATTATTTATTTTGATTATTAAAGGACACTACTTTAAAGGGGAACAAAAAAGTTACTGTTATACCATGCTTTGGAGAGAAATTAAAGACCATATATGAAATAAAAATAATTTAAGTGGTTTGAAAAAATGAAATGCTTTAACTTTTTCTTTTTATGAAATACGAATTCACTAGAAAATAAGGCGAGATAAGTTGATATCCTTAGTTTCCTTTTAATTTACATAACGTCTGTTATTTAATTCAGTGATTTTTCTGACAACTTCCACTACATAGCACATTTTACAATGAACTATAGGATTAGCCTCTTAAAATCCATGTTTTGGGGGCCTAACTGGCTCCCTAAAGAGAAAGGTTATGTGTGAGCCTTGCAATTGGAGCACCACCAACAGACAGTGGCTTTTATATATAAACTGCATATTGCAATACACCACACACACAATTTATGTACAACTATGGGATCATGGAACCAAGCCTTTTATTTTATAATATGCAGACGAATAACTATGGCAGATTAAAAATTAAAACATAGTTTTGCATGTTTATTTTGAAATAAGCTATGTATCGTGTATGATATAATTTTATGAAATATCATTACATCACTAACTATTACTGTTTAAAATCTCTAGTCAAATGACACAATCACTATGCAATCACTGTAAAAATGTAATGAGAAAACAGTTTAGTGCTTATCACTTTGATGCACACAGATAATATTTCTTATCCGTTAAAAAAATCCAGAAATAGTGTTTTGTAAATTTTAATCAGTATACATGTTTTATTTCCTAAATAGCATCAAGTTTTGGCATCAGAGGCTTACCCATAACAGTAGGTCTGAGCCAACACTCCCCCAAGATCAACTACATATAACACTTCAGACACATATAACTATCAGACTTAGCCATAGCTCAAGTCTAAACACAACCAGTATAGTAGTTTGGTTCTTTGTGCTCACTGCATGCTATTGTTTGTATCTATTTTGATGCACAGCAATCAGACATAATGTTTGCCACACACTTGGAATTACCAGAAGTAATATCGAAGAAGTATTATGAGGTATTAGTCTGCATTTTTATATTCTCAGACAATAAAAAAATTTTCCTTTAGTTAGAACATCTGCTTCAAAATACAGAATTCTGTGTAAATGTAAGATCTGTGATATCTGTTTTCAAAAATATTATTTCAGATAGCAAAAGAACATTAGAAGTTAATTATACAGATTTTATTTGACCTGTAATTAAACTGATTTTTTTCAACATTTTTCTCAGTAAAATAAGGTTAGATTTCATAAATTTGTTCAAGTTATGGTAACCATTACAATTTTTTTTAAACTGTGCTTTCTGATGTTACTCATGCCAGTACCAAATTTAATTGTATTAAAAATAGATTGGAAGGGAACCAATGTGATTTGGTAAAATCCATTATAATCTGCTACCCGAGTTTCATTCTAGTTACACATAGTTTCAATTCTTCGAACTTTAACAAAATGCAAATTTCACTGTATTCTATGTTAGAGTGTAACTTGCCTCACAACAATGAGAGGAGAATATAATAGAGCTTTTATAGTGACACAGCAAAGGCTTTTTAAATAGTTAAGAATAAATCATTTAACATTGTTCTTAGCTGCCAAATCTTTCAGTAGTAGAAAAAAAATGTTGTAAATTAAGTTTATCTTATTATCACAATGTTTTTTTCACTTGAACAATTTACAACTTACCTTAAGAGAGACACTCTTATGGTTGCAGACCACTACTTCAAGTTTCTGAGTACATTCTTTTAGTGAAAATGTACTAACTCCCTTGCTGGTTATCTGAATAGCACAGCAGTATAGTGCATAGAACAGTTCCAGGAAGTCAAGGGATGTCAGGGGTTCCTGTTCCCAGTCCAGCTTCTGGATAATGATTCCTTCCATTCGCTGCAAGTCTCTTGTGCTACAAGTAATCTGGCTGATCCTGATTAATTCTGAAGGAGGTATCTTGCTAGTTTCTTCCATCCATCCCATACAAAGGTGCAAACAGCTTAGTGCAATACATGATAGATGCTTAGGTTGAGCCTGAAAGTTCAGTATAAGTACATAAAGTGAGATATAATTAAGTCTCCTACAGTACTTACTGACAAATTCTTCAAATGTTGACAATATAAGTAGAAAGATAAACACCAGATATGCCTTTTATGTTTAAGTTAAAAATTATTACTAAAATATAATTGAAATATGAACATGACTAACCTAAGCTGATGGTCTAAAAAACAACAACAATGGATATATCTAAAGCTATTATTAACTGTATGCTTATATTTACGAGTCTTTAGACAAGTCAGCAAATATATAAATAAATACATGTATTATGGATCACATCAATTTGTTACTATCATAACAAGCCAAGCATTAACAAAATCTACAACAAATAGTAAGCAACTACAATCCATGTGATAACTATGGAAAATTTTGAAAAGCAAAAACAAAAACTGGTATTTAGAACGTTAGGTTAATGAAGTCTTCTGCAAAATCGATCAATACTTATAATTTAATAAAGCTTTCAATGACAATCATATCAAACATTTATTCTCATGACTGTTTTTCCTAGATGGCTAAAACCAATTTGAATCTCTTGTGGATGATAACATAATGAATAGCTGTTTACATACACAAAAAAACAACAACATATCCTACCTTGACTTTTTCAAGAAACAGGTCCATCATCTGAACAGTTGTGACAAATACCTTTAATGGAAGATCATACCAAACCTTAAGACACTTCAAAACTTGAGTCACATTGTCCCTCATGATCCCAGTGACCAATTCTTTTCCCTATGAATAGAAACATATTGAATAATACTACAAATTATGAGATATACTTGATATGTGACTGGTAAAGAAATATGTGATCAACTAGGTTAACTACAAATGCTGGCTATCAACATCAGTCAAGACTAGCTCATGTAGTAGAATAACCAGCAAAGACAATATAGTTACTTCCTCTATAGACTGACGTTTAATGCACAGACTAGGTAGTATAAGAAAAGTAACTACCTAAAAGTGGATTTCTACAAATTTTATTGTATCTATTCAATACATTTAATAGAATATAAATACAATCAAAATAATAAAATAAGATTTTGAAATTGTTATAAAATTCTACAAGGTAACACATGCTCCCTCAATATATTCAGTCTAAGTCATATGAGGTTTTATCTATAACTTTTGCTTTATATTGCAGGCCTGCAGGAATGGATGCTGATACCATGAGAAAAATGACTGTCATACTAAGCTGAAACATTTGATTAGAATTGAGAGTCTATCTATAGGAAATATTATTTGTTGGATATGTCTTGGCTGGATTTTCACATGTGCTAGAATTTTATTTTTCTTGCTGACCCAAATAGCATATAATCCATCTTCAGAAAGATGCTAGGGCACAAAAATGGTTGTTTAAGCTGGTAAATACCAAATAATATATGGGAAAGGATACTTACAACATGTTTTGTAAAGTCTGCATCACAGGTTTCCATTTTTTTTTTAACAACGACTTTTTCTGTGCATGTCCTTGGGATTTCACAGTATGCTGAAGTGTGTTGGGCAGTTTTGACAGTTCAAGCAAGCATTTTCTGTATTTTTCACAAGATTAGGACAATAACAATTAGGATGCACACTAAGAAATATAATTTCATTATTTATGAAGGGAATCTGATGGTTAGTGAAGATAACATCAAGTAACTACATTGGTAGATATGGCCAACTGATAGTCTCAACCATTCAGAACACTTTGGTAACTTAAGTTGACAGACTGGATTCTTCAACTGTGTGTTTCTTGTGCCCTTAAGGGAAGAAATATTGCATATGTGTTTTACGTCCAAAGCCATGCATAGGCTTGAGTGCATCTCTAAAACCAAAGTCTATAACAGTAACATCATGTGTTTACATCCAACTTTGTCTTCAGCACTCCAGTATCATTATTTCTCTCATCAGCAATGTATAATTCCAAAACACAGACACTATGTATCCACCTGTAGATAAGATCACTCATTCAAGTTGTAACTGCTTTTTTTGGGATGACAATTATAACTTTGTGTGTACCTGTAACTGTTATGTAAAATAAGTGTTGCCATATCACCTTTCCCATCAGTTCCTTTGTCAAGGGGGGCAAGAATGGGTATCAATTATTTCTTGATGACTAATAAGCCCAAATACCAAATAAAATAAAACAAAGTCAATGACCAAAGCTATATCAACCAAGTGGAGTGTTCTGTTCATGGCAAGAGAATTCTTTAAGTCCAAATCAGTTGACAGAATTCTATTTGACAATTGAACAGGACAGTTACGTATGTCCCCACAGATCTCAAAGATAGACATCTGGATTCTAAGTCATCAAACTGCAATCTATGCAATCCTGTAAGATTGAAATAATCCATTATCTGTGATCTTGTGTGGCTGATCAATGTCTGTCTTTACCAATCTTTGTGCAACCATTCTACTGCTTTCCAGTGTGTTCATAATATCAGACCTGTTGGACTGTGTATGTGATCCTTCAGCTGAGGCTCAGTTAGTTGAATAGAGTTTGTTGAAAAACATTTTCCATTACGATGACTGTGACAATACCTTAATCCAACAAGAATAATAACAATAACAAATGATTCACTGACCTACAAATACCTGGATTCTGGCTTTAACTCAAACAGTTATGTTCCTAGGTTTAGGACATGTATAGAGTAACTTTTGCTTATTTTATCATAATGTTTCATTAGGTTCACTCCTTGACAGTACGTCAGACACATGAAATTAATTTAAGTAGATAAGAAAATCATGTGCATAATAATAATAATAATAATAAAAATGGGCTCATAAATCAATTACATTTGATTAGTAAAAAAAATGTGTGTGTATATGCTTATTCACTTTTTCCAATGCTGCATTATTCTAACAAAGTATTAACCTTCTTACTTTCATTCACATTGTTTTGGTTTTTTAAGTAATTTTTTGGTTATTCTTGGTTTTATATCATCATAGGTCTCTCCTGAAGGTTTCCATTTGCAGATTTTATGAGAAACATTTTTCAGTCTCATACTCACTATCACTGATAATGGTAATAACGTTTTTATTTAAAACATGCCTTGATTCCAATTAAAAGTAATTACGTAGCAAGCTAGCCTATTTATTTATGTTCATTGGTTGAATAGGATAAACAACAACAAAAAAAAACAATATTTAATAAAGATATGCATGATCACAATATTTTGCAATCCCATACTCACTAAACAGTAAACTTACTTGCTTTGATAACAATTTTATTTTACTTGGTTAACATCATAAAACCTCATGTTTACAAATATTGCAACACAATGAAACCATATTATAGTTATTTAAACAAAAAACACCTTTATTAAGCTTTAAGCAATCACCAGTCATGACTTCTTTGCTTTGTACTGTATATGTATTTCTGTGTATAGGTAAAGTACTTAAACCTGTTGACGACAAAACCTGCTCCAAACATTGTAATTTGTTACCGAGTTAAACTTTTAATAAAGTTTTCTTTGTTACTATCTCTAAAATGCATAAGTTTACTTACCTTACCTTAAGTTATCTGATGACTTTTCATTGAAAACACTTTGTTTAGCTTTCAAACAAATAATTTAAAGCATGAATACTTTCAAATTTCACAAATGAGCATTTACAGAAGCTATTAAAAAAAAACTCTTAAACCTATACATTTACCCTATTAATACATGATAGTCTAATTCTTGCTCAATCCAATCATAGTTAAACTTTTTTTATACTTGCCATCAAAGCCTTGTTTTTATTAGTAAGCAATCAAACTACTTGATGTGGCACCATATTAAGGTTTCAACCAAGAATGTACAAAACTAAGGGAGATGCTTCAAAATCAAGAAATGGATAATACACTCTCAAGGAGGTGATAGGTTCTTAGTAAAAATAGTTATTCTTTGGAATGGGCAGGAAAATTCATTAAAAATATATCGATAAGTATCTAACCTAAGAAGTTTCTAATTTTGCATTTCATTTACTTTTATTTACAAGAAATTTAGTACTTACTCAGATGTTATGCTTTAATAACCCTACTCTTTTCTCAATATGTTGGTTGACCAAAAAATAATTCATGGAGCTTTCAAATATGCATTAAAAAAAAAATAGAAAAGAAAGCATTAAAAATAGAATCTCCAAATACTACTATAATTTATCTGGCTTTATAACTTAGCTATAGACAGCTTAGAAAAATTCCACTGCTGCTCAAATACTGATTTTACTCAACACATCAAGATTTTCTTGCAAACTACCACCTTTGACCATCAAACTATTTTTCCTTGTCAATATGTTCAGTTTGTATTTAACTCTTTAGGTACATACTTTTTCCAGTCATATCAGGCTCAAAATCAGGTAATTCAGGTTCAGTCAGAATCATCATCAGCTTGCACAAGTTCAATTGTCTCTTCAAATGTGAAAACACTGGAGCATTTTAAGCAATTTTCTCATGAAAATTAAACAATTTTCAACTGCAAATATAACTGATGTTTTGAATAGCAACATATGCCATGTTAGACACAAATCAGTGGCCAAGATCATCTATGCAGATTAGGCTATGTCTATTGATTTTGTGTGCTCAATATGCATTTCTAGCAGTATATTCAAACCCCATTATGTGGTTGCCCTACAGCAATAGGCATGTCTACAAGGGTTAATGGTTAGGTACTAAAGAAGCTGTAAGACTGAAGTTAAGTGGAAGAGATTAGAGTGCAGATGTGACACATGACAGAAAAGTGAAGATTTAGAATTTTACATACTTCCTTTAGAACTTAAAAAACTAAAACTTAGATACTGAAATCTGAATCAGGAACTATGCTTTGATGCCAATTTATTGACATATATTGATAATATAGCTGTTTAATCAAATTGTGAATTTAACTCTGTAAAAGGCTTGTGATGTGCACTTTAACCCCAGCTCCCCACACGAATGGGGTTAATAATATAAAACTTATAGTCCATTGTTATTATAGGCTTTTTAACAGTATCTGAACAAGTAAGGTATCAAGTTGTGGGCTTTCTCTATAAAATAAATATTGAATGACCTTCAGTATATGGAGAAACCACTACATGGATCTGTAAAACAAGTAAATGGCTTACTTCAGTAATACATTAAAAAAAAAATGGTTATGCACCTAAAGGATTGTCAAAATATTATAATTTATGCACAAACCTTTTCTGCCTGAAAAATGCATGATTGGTAGCAAACACGCTCATCCTCCTTCAGAATCTTGTCTAATAAACTCCATGTCTGTCCAATTGTTCGTCCACAAACCTTCTCTCCTCCACACATCTCTATCCACTCCATTCCTTAGAGATTCTGGGCCTTCCACCCTCTCCAGTGTCTCACAAGCCATACTCTCACACCAATCGTCTGTACATGGTACTCTTCATGGTAAAATATCTCACTATTCTAATATTTAAACAATTTCAAATCTAGAAGAAATAAAACATATTTTAATATTCATTTGGACAAAATATGATTTTTGTATTTTATAAGTTAAAACATTTTAGTATTTGCAGCATTAAATCACTTCGTGTCAGTACCTCAGCAGATAATTTATTTTCAAACACTCGTAAAAGTGATCATGCGCTACTGTAGACCAAACTAATATGTGCAGCTTATTTTTTTCATTAACAGCATCTCATTCATTATGATAATAGAAACCAACTTTAGAAACAGTTTCATACTAATAAGTCACTTGCCATACAGCAATTTACTTCCAAGCTACATTGTACTCTACTGCAGTTGTTCTCAACGTGGGCCATATGGCCTCCCAGGGGGACACACCATGTTTCTAAGGGGCCACACTGAGTGGGCCACCAAAACATCACTGCTAGAATAAAATATTTCAAAAGCCCAAGCAAAATTCAAACGTGACAAACATTATTTCTGGATATGTAGTGAAAAAGCTAATATGTTTCCACAGCTCTAGGAGAAGGCAAAGATGTATTTTATCACTTTTCCCAGATTTTATTTGGTTGAATCTGGTTTTAGTCGGGTGACTTATTTGCTATCAAAAATAAGTAATGGCCTTATGTTATGAAGAGAGGTGATCTTCACTTATCACTGACTGCACTGCAACCGGACACTTAAAAATTTTCAAGTGTTCATCAGGCCCAAGGATCACACTGAATAAGATATAAATGATTAACAGAATATTTTTTACTTGTATAAGTAAACAGAATGTTATAAACAAAATATTTAAAAACAATATTGTAAAAATAATATTAAAAATCAACAGTGTGAAAATAAAGTAACTTTTTTTTCCTAAGTAACAGCATCTATGAAGGGTGGGGCCACAGAGATAAATTAAACTCAAAAGAGAGCCACGAGCAAAAAAAGGTTGAGAAACACTGCTCTACTGCATGTAATCCAAATGAAATGTGTAGTGGAAACATGATATCATCTATAATTTTTTACTACTATATTGCTTTTAATAATAAGCAGTCTTGTATTGATATAGATTTTACAGTGAAGTTTGAAACGTACACCTGAATGTTGTGCAGTTTTGAAAACCATACAGTATTAACAAATGTAAGTAGGATAAGTTGTATATTGAGGTCACACACATACCTCAGATAGCAAAAAATACAGTAGTCCATCTAAAGGAAAGATTTCCCATCTAACCAAACTAACAGGACACCCAACATATAACTAGCCATACTATATCAAAAGTTAACAACTATAGAAAATAAAACTGCCTGCTTACAAAAGACTAACTTCCAAAGTTTTATAATTACCTACCTTATCATATCCAAAGTAAATAGTGATCTGGTAATCCTTCCTTGAAGATTAATATTCTTCCTTAAATAAGGAGACCAAAATTGAACATAGTATGCCATATGAGGCATACATAAAGTGTTCTTCCACCAAGTAAAATTTTCTATAGTTAGTTACCCCCTTATGGACCTACTGTTAGGTTTAAATCATTTTTCCTTCCCTTCAACATAACAGAACATCAAGCAGACATACCTCAGCCACAGTTTAACAATACTTAAAATTTATCATTTCATAACTTCTTTGACTCTACAAGAACTTGTAACATGTCTCCTAATGATGATGGTAGATTATGTATATAAAATTGTGTGTAACGTGTGAATAAATATGTACAGTTTGTGATTACTGTATGAGGTGATATAATTTAAAAGTGTAAAAAAAATTTAAATAAACAAATTATGAAGTAGGAATGAGAGCACCAAAAAGTAAGGAAACAAGGTGGGAATGGGTAGGTAACATGACAAGACTTGGTGCTTTTTGACATGGTGCAACCTCAAAGTAGGTGTGGCCAATGTTCCATTCATTCCTACTTCATGTGCTTTTTGTAACTTGGTAATTGTTCAAACTAAATGAAAGGTGTATATAGCTCAATTTCTCTTTGTAAACTTTGTTTCAGTTGTATGAGGTGATATAATTTACAAGTATAAAGTGCTACTGTGTAGCACATCAGTATGGTAAGAAGAGATGAAAAATTAAAGTTGTAATAAATAGTTAATAATAATTTAATATTATAAGAGAGTGGCACATTTTCAGAGTTAGAAGAATTATCAAACACATTTTCAAAAGTGTATTAAGCATTTTCAGTCTGGGATTTCCTTCTGGTTGTAAGAGATATAAGTAGTAATATACAGAGCTGGCTGATTATTGAAATTTGCTAACTGATTTTTTTTCCTGTAAAAATAAATTTCATTTTCTCTATCCAAACACTGTTGACTTGGCCCATTTGACTGACCTTGTTCCCACCACCAAAAAATATGAAATAAATTTAAATTACCCCCTTTTTTGTTCCAATTACACTATTAACTTTTACAGCCTAATATAACAGATTTTACATTTAGTTTTTTTTTTATCATCATTTACAGTTGAAACTTACCCTCCCAGACTATGGCAATAGCTATTTATTACACTGAACAACTTTGAGTGAAAAATGGATTCAGTTACCAGCATATTCACATTGCATTACACAACCTTACTCATGCTTGGCATGTGATTGTCATTGATCATGAGTATTTTGTTTATTTCATTCAAAATTACCTGTAAGTTTCTAACTGTTAAATTTTAGTTATTTCTATAACAGATAAAAAATTTACATAAAAACAAGAAATTGAGTAATTACCATATAAGCCAGATTATAGGGCAATCTCGAATATAAGGTGACCCCCATTTTCAGAAACCACGGAAAAAAAAAATTCAGTGTCACATGAGCAATTTTTTAGGCCCGCAAAATCAACACTATGACTGAACAGTCTGCAGATAGATTAGTTGCAAGTGATGACTATGAGTGAACATTTGGCATGCATGCATGCATAGACAGATGCTATCTAGACATTTAGGAATCTGACAGGCTGGTGTAGGGGGGAATGGGTCTGTGGTCAGCCATGATTATAAGGTGGCTATGAATTTTATAGTCTGATTATTAACCCTTTTGCAACAGGCATCCTTTATTGTGCTTGTAACAAGGTTTGATGCCAAAATGTTAAATTCTACTTAGTCCAAGGCCATTAGACCCCATAACATTCAGTTAAGTGAAATCTTTACTTTCTATTGGTTACATATAATAGAACAGCAAAGAGAGAAATTATGACAATTTTTGAAAGCAGGATGCACTATGTATGTGTGAAGGCATATGGTCTTCACTTTATTGCTTATATCTCTGTAAAACAAAAAAAAATGCTTCTCTCTAAAGGGGATATGTACAGTGTAAGTGGGAAGTTCCATGTACAGTTACAAGGCCTTGTGGGGCAACAGAAAATTTAGAAATGAACAGTTTGGCATGAAGAAGTGTCATGTGATACAGAAAGTAAAGAGCAAGCATTTATTTAAATATCTCCTTTGAAAATTAAAATGTTTAATATTAAACTTTGAACTGTACTCTACTTTTAATGATTCATTTATCACTATACATTCATAATACACTAGTTGCTGAAAGGGTTAAGCATGGATAGGTCACTTTACAAATTAGAAATCTGAATTTACTAAGTGTATCTTCTTGAAATATGGCAAGCATTTAGTAAGCATTATAAATGCTGTGTTCATAAAAATCATAATTTTTAATAAAGTATTTATAGTAGAAATTTGTCTGTGAATTTTTGAAGCCTTTGTTGAGTCAATCTGAGTGCAAATGGTTATCATGCTAAGAATAGTTTACTATTTCATCTGCATATAACCCTATGACCCCAGGTGCACTCTTTCCTCTCAGCACATGCCATAAAGTGTTACTGAGTCAAATTCAAAATTTAATTAAACTACTTTACTATCAATGTATTTTAATGGAATTATTATCAAGTACATTATAGTTCAAAATTTTATATTATCTTAGTTTTATTCCTTTATTTCAAAAGAAACATTGAAAGCAATAATAAAGCTACTTGTTTTGTTGTCACAAGATGTATGAGCTATAAAAAATTTCAAACTTGTACAAGTAGTCTTAAAACTGTAGTCTGCACACTTATGTCTAAATAGAATATATGTTTATCTGCCCTATTGATATCTGTGTTTCAAAGTTTCTTAGCTGAATGCAGTAGAAACAAGTAATAAATTTTGTCAAACCCCTGATGGGTGCCATGCCCACCTTCTATACTTAGCCTTGAGCAGTAAGTACATGTACAAGGTACATGTTTATAATCATTAGAAACAGCTCATTTTACACTATAATCCAACAACAGTTATTTTGAAATTGGCACCAAGTTTTCATCACTAAATAGCTGCAACTGCTTGTACTACTGTTGGCTATTTTGTTCATGATAGCACTTTGGTTGTTTCATACCTAAACATGTTATAGTTAGTGAGACAGTTAAATTTTATTTAGGTTTTACTTTTATACTTTAGTTAACTATGCATTTTTGTGCATTAAAATTCATATTTGAAAGGTTTAATAATTTTCTAAATATATTCTAATGTAATATTTGCTCCACAAGTCTTAAAACACAAAGCACATACAAATTGGATTAACAATTTAAAAAAAATGCAGCTTGAACATAGTTTGATATTTAAAAGAAATACTATTTCATGCCAGTGGTTGTAAGCACTATAAAACTACATCCATTACTTTTCAAATCAAAACAAATAATTTAATTTGATATAATAAAATCTTAACAGAAAAGTTCTTAAAGAATAATAATAAAAGAACACAATATCATGTGTAGCAACAGTGAAAACCACAGTAAATGGAACAGATCAGGGTTCATGTAGGCATTTGTTGACCAGTTTTTTTCTGCCAGAAGACAACGCGAGACTCAAAAGGATGCATGAACATGTCAAAACTAGTTTCTCTGATATCAGACTTCTGACCAGGTCCACACATAAACAAAAGTACACTAAATTTCACTGATTCTCTAATATTATAAGTTAGACTAGAGCCTTGTACTATTATATATTAGAATTATCATTTATATCAGCACCGAATAATGAAATTTAGTACTAGCTTTTTGAAGTTTTTCCATCCTTTCGTTTTAAATTTTGTTTCCATTCCTCAACGCTCGAGATTTGAAATGAGCGCAGGGATCTCTTTATTCTGATTGGACGTATAGTCATGTTTTATTGTTTATACTTTCGAATTTAGCAACCACCTTCTAGGCCTTATCAATATCAGCTGTCAAAGTGTGCTAAGACTATGGTACGACCCAGAACTTGGAATAAAACTTAACATTTATTTCAAAAACTTAATAAAAATACACCGTCAACTTAATCGTTAAAACAAAACAAATCGATAAGGGTTATTTCTAAAATATTTTACTTACAATAGCATCTCGATCCTACTCGTTACCTCCTCTACACTCAAGCTTATCAATAAAGTCACCTCAAACATACGACACAAATCCGCTGGTACCACTGGTTGAGTTAGTCGGTAGATAACTGCGTCAAAAAATAGTGCATAATTAATAACAATATTGTACAAACGTGGACTTGTCCTATAACATAGTACTCAGCAGTTAAGAAGAAATTAAGTAATAATATCTAAATTCAAGAAGAACATAACTATTGCAGAATATTACCGACAAAACAAACAAACGAACAAAATCTGAAACAAACGTCACAAGAGCTGACGTAAATTCTAATTATTATGCACATGCGTGCAAGCTAGTTACTAAAAACAAGCAGAATTTTGCTGCAGAAAGCAATTTGTACTGTAATCTTGGTATCGTCAAGGGCATATTTGAATTACACTTACTGTCTTTGTGTTGGTGCTGGGAAGGAAAACAGATCATGATAGTATTTCTTCCTTGAAATGTTACATTTCAAATGCGTTACAACGCGTAACATAGCAACAGTCCTTTGAAATTTGTTATAAGCTTCCCTATCCTTGATTGTTCAATCTGAACGAGGTATCGCCAAATCAGATCTATCAAACTAAAGGAAAAAGTGTACTGAGTTAAATAAATAACTCGGCCCAACTCATACCTAAGATGAAATTCATTAGCAGTATATATATTTGAGAGAGCACTTATTGTGTAACAATAATATGTAAATATTGATTTCCAGATTTAGCGCTATCTGCTAAACACTTATAGGATTTGAAATATTTCACTAGTGAATATTCTTTATTAACGGATAAAATATCTAGAGGCTATTAAACCGAGATTTGTAATTTAAAACTTATTTATTTGTGAATTATTTACTGCTAATGCCTTGTGTTAGCGAATTTATTAATGTTAGTGTTGTATCTTCCTTAAAATGGAAATCTGTATAAAGTGTTATGACAGCGGAAGTCACGTGATCCTGGGGGTATGCGCGTTGAAATTTCTCGAATGATTATGAAGACCTGAGTGCATTCGAGACGCCCTCTTTTTAGTATATAAGCCTGGCGAGAAAAACCAGCGGAATTGAATAGATAGATAATTGAGTCAAGCGAACAGTAGACACGTAAGTAAAGTGTGTGAATCACTGTGATTTATAACGTGTGTTATAAAGGTTGTTAAGTTTAAAGGGACTGTGGAAATTCTGTGTATTACAAAAAGTTGTGTCGAGAAAAAATAAACTGGTTTAATCAAGAAAGGACTTGTATCACTGAAGTTCCTCAGAAAGAAATTCTACCGGAAATTACCAAACAAGCAGATACGTAACAAAAGTAAAACAAGTTTAGGATGTTAGTGTTACAAATTTCCTTAACTTTATGTACTTCTTGTTCAAGGGTGGGTTAACAATAAAATTACACAAATTTATGTCAACATACATGCTGTTTAAATAGTGTTAAGCCAAGTATGACATTTACGAGTAATCAATATTGTTTTTTAATACTCATAAATTAATTTGTATTGCTCAGTACATTGTTACCCGATGAAGACTCCGGTAAGAGGACCGAAAGCTCGTAAATAAAAGTAGTTTAGAGAACAGTCCGTGTATAAATCTATATAGTAATCAATATTGTTGTAAGTCATATTTCAATGTTTTAGTCTGACTGTTTGCTAGAGGTAGATGCTAACATGATGATGATGCTAGATTTAGAATGTTTATAAAATTAATCCTGGAATACTTAGAATGTTCGTGAATGTTAATGAACAAAAGTTTTTGCGAAATATCAAGAAACAAGGATACATTATAAGTCCGAGAATTAGTATAGCAATGAGTAAATTTCTGTGATTGATAAGTTATTGAAATATTCTGTTTAGTGTCACTTATCGCGTATATTCAGTAATTCCAGTTACTCAATCGATTAACCGTGAAACAGAGCAGCTCACAAGTAAGTTTATTTGTACGTTAGTGGTAGTATCATTAGCGAGTAATTTTCTGTTGAAAGTAAAAACGTTATTTGTGAACTAAAACCTACAACTAAGTGAAAGTAGCCTGTATCAGACTTTTAAGAAAGAAATAAACTAGGGTGTTATTGTTACTTAGGCTGAACTTCGCATTATTTTCACAAAATAATTTTAAATAACTCGCCCGACGATAGAACAGGTCACAACAGTGTTTAATACTGGAGTTATTTGCTAAAAAGCATTAACCTAAATCGAGTGTTAATTTAGGAGGCCTTTATTAAAATATTGTAGAGGGTTTGACACATTAATTATGGTATACAGGATTTTCGTATTTAAAGAATTCTTGATGTATATGTGAATGGGGCATAGTTGGGTAAACAAATTCGTACAGTCTAATACTATAACTGAGCAAATTTTATTATCTGTTTGCTTACCCAGCTTCAGTATCCAGTATTTGATACTACATTCAGTTAAGAAATGTTAAGGCTTTCCACTGTGTTTTCCATTAAAAAATACTAGTTCGATGCGCTTGTAGACAAATGATAAAAAAATCAATGTTTTTGGTTGTTTTTTATTTCCTACAATTGGCGCCCTTAGCAGTCAGTTAAATAACTGCTACACGTGCATACTCTCAATTGGTGATGTTAGATCGACTAACCCAGGGGTTAGTAACCTGAAGTTCTTTAACTCTCTCTCTGTCCAGTTATTGAAATACGAGTTAAATGCATCGTGGCTATCAGTATCCTGCGTTTTTACCGAATTTGAAAGCAAATACCCCTGCTTGTTATTTGTGTTCCCGACCCCTGGGCTAACGGAACCTCGTGTTTATGAAGATTGCGAAGTTTTCGCGAAGTAATACTTGAGCTATGCAGTAACTTAGCTTTTATGCATTAAGTTTCCACTTTTTGGTTATAACTGTGTATATCTTAACAATAAATGATTAAATATACCGTCATTTGGCGCACTTCAACCATTCTCAAGTGACAATTGATGTGTGCAATCGATAAGCAGGCTGTCTTGGATACACAGACTGTGTTCGTCACTAGTCAATGATCTATAAACATAGTAGGGCAAGCACAGTTAACTGTTACTTAAGATTAAATATAAGGTCGTCTGATTCTAGTTTTTCTCCAATGAGAAACATTTCAACAAAACGTGATAAATCAGCATGGAGAAAATATTTGCCGTATAAGCCTGTTTAAGTTTAATTTAGTATAATATGAAGGACTTTCTGACATTATAGAGTAATTAAAAAGTTCAGAGATTAAAGGCCCCGTCAAAAGTAGTAGAATTACCATATGGATATGATCGAAGCTGTTATAGTTCAAAGACTTCAGTTGGTTCACAATAGACGTGGTACGAAAACTGCAGTTGTGTCAAACGTGGATCTTCATCTGTCGTGGTACAAATACTTTAGTTATTACGTGACATGATTATGGATTCACAGTATTATATAGTTCGTTTTACAAAAAATGCAGTTATGTATACTGTAGGTTCACAACAAACGTGGTGCAAAAACTGCTGCTGTTTTGATTGTGCATACACTGTAGTCATGGTACATAATATACTCTGCTTAACCATTTTGTTTTATTTGTCTCATATCACGGTGAATGTTTTCATTTGTCTTGCTTGTTTTGCTGTAACATTTTTTTTTTTGATAGTATAACCGGTTCTTATTATCCTTGCATAATTCATATACGTGCACACTGATGCACGCAGAAAACACGCGTAAACACGAATATGGCTATCTGTTTATATTATTTGTCAACCTAGTCAAGCGGTTAAAGCCTCGAGATTAGCATGCGTTTCAACACAAGTCACAGGATGACTGGACGTCTAACGATAAATACTATGTTGTGAATGGAAATTTGAACGGTTATACCGAGAATCGGCAGAATAAATGTGTGTTATCACTATTTTAGATGTTATGTTAAACCGAATTTATGTTAATTTTATGTTAATCTTAATATTTTATCCACTCTAATTAACCTTGATAAAATTGTTCTACATCTACGACTTCCTTTCCATCTGTTGTCGGTTTATTATAATATCTGATAAAAACAGTAATAATCAGATATGTATGATGTTTGTAATTTGTGTGTGAATATGCTTTATGTCTCATAAAGGTAGGGAATAATATAATGATTATCACCATAAAGAAGTTTTTATTTAATTTTTAATATACATTTACCCAAAACGACAACAATAACGTTGAAGGATTTTAGCTCATGTCATTATTTTTGTATAGGGATAATGTCTTCCAAATCGTGTCCTTCAAACACTTACCAACCTTGGATACAAATTGCTTTGTGTATAAAAACGACTCTTCCACTAACTAGTACATTGTTGTAACAATTTGAAGGTCAAACTTTTTTTTTCACTCTGTTACTTCAGCACTGACGAAAAACTCCTTAAAATAATCACTTAATTTAAAGTGGATCTGTCTATCAGGACCACCGAGAGGGCGGGGAGGCTGGGGATATTTTCCCGAGGATCAGTGCCCACCAGGGGGCCCACAACAGCGGTAAAAATGTGTAAGGAATGTAGAAAATCAGTACAGGACGTTTAAGGAAACACTAAGTTTGTCACAAAAGAAAAGGTATTTGCACAAATACACCTAGTAAATTGGTATCAAAAGCGAATATAGGGATGGGGGGGGGGCAGAATCATTTATTTCCAGTTAAAAAAACAAAACAAGTATAGATACTTTTTTACTGAGTTTGTGAAGCTCTGAAATAAGCAGTAACAATTCTAATAAGTTAATAAAATTTAAACGATATGTCCATTATTATTATCATTAAATCAATAATGGCATATGTATTTTATCAATTAACATAGTAGTTTTTAGTTTGTTTGTTATAAAGCACAAAACTACACAATGGACTATCTCTGCTGTGCTCACCACGGGTATCGTAACCCGATTTTTAGCGTCATAAGCCTTCAGACTTACCGCTCATTACAAGTATATATATATATATAATAAGTTATTAAGCTAGTATTTTGGTCGAAGAATAGAAATGCAATCTGATCTTTATCCAAATTCTTTTTCTCTAATATGGATTCCTTCACTGTTGGTTATGCTCATTATGTGTCATGAAACTGTTCCCCTCTCCTCCCGGTAGGTCAGCGGTAAGTTTACGGACTTACAACTCTAAAATTCAGTGCTCAATTCCCCGCTGTGGACAGAGCGCAGATAGTCCATCGTGTAGTTTTGCGGGAAAACAACAAAAATTTACGAAACTATTCTGGTAAGATCTTAATGCCACATGCAGGGTTAATTAGAGTAAAAAACATTGTATAGATTATCAACTTTTGTAACTTAACGCCAACGTTAAGTAAGGGCACTAATATTGGACCTCTCCTGCGACCTGGTTGTTCACTGGGAGAACTTCACGTGACCAAGAAATGAAGAGCCGAACTTCTTTTCTTGAAAACGTTTCGTGATGTTCTGGCGTTAAGTGGGGTGAGAGAAGGCCACCGAGATGTGACATAAAACCACTAATCCAAGCGCAACCTATCGCTAAATGTATGCAGTGGCCTTATTAACAAATCGGGCATAAACATCTTATACTAGAGCAGGCATACAATCAAGTATTCCCAGTAGATAGTTTTGTATTAGTGATACGTTCACTTTGGTTCGTAATATAGTAGGGAGAGAGAACAAGTTAATGCATTTCAATATAGCTTTAATGTTGGTTAAAGTCATACTCTTCAAACTTAGATTTTGAATAAACAGTAGGCACACCTGAGTACCATTTCACACAGTATAAAATATACAATTTTTTATAATATTTCATAAACACTAAACAGTTACTTGTTATTTAGACAGTGTATGACACACAGACACTAAAGTGTTTGGACTCAAATTCTTAACATTACAACACTGAAGACAATCAATCAATCAGATAAAACATTGGTTACGTCTTGTGATATCCTCTTTAACACATTAAAATGTACATCCAATCCATTATTTGCCAAAAGTATCTGCGTATTTAACAGCTTAGAAGTACGGAACCAATGGACAGATTGTCACCAAACTCGACATGTACCCTTATATGACAGAGGGGGAGGGGTGTGCGTGAAGATCTGATTCTCCCCTATGGTATCCTCAGGGTCCCCTAAGTCTTTCTTTTGCTTTGAACGGCTATATCAGTTACTTTACTATATAAGCAACATGGTATGCAGGGCCGAATTAAGGGTCTACGAGGCCTGGAGCTGAAGACTTCCAGTGGGTCTACTCACACTTGTTCATATCACAAGCAAATAAAGTGGCCATTCAGGCTTTAGATATACTAAGATATCATCAAATTAATATTAGTTCAGGAAACGGCAGTAATTATTAAAGAATAACGACAACTAACCTGATAAGTTTTTACAGAAGACTAATTAGATAAATCAATTTCAAGTTTTCATCACAGTCAGGCGCGGATACAGAATTTCTTGAAGGGCGGAGTTCAACCTTTAAAAGGGCACACATATATGAACAATAATATATTTGTGATTTTAAAATGTATGTTTGTGATTCAAGAATCTGAAACGGATGCAGGAGTGTTTCAGAGGAAATTCACTGGTTCGATCAACAGTCAACGTTGAAAATATAGGTTTACGTAATGTACTTGTTTTAAATTTCCGTTTATTATCCTGCTAAATGCTTTAATTTTTTATGGTTATGCTTGGTGATTTTTAGGTATAAGATGCTGATAAATCTTCGAAGTAACATGATTCTTATATATTAGGGCAATTTGATGTATGCATAAGGATCATTTCGAAGCAATGTTCATTGGTATTTTGATATCAAGACACACTGTAGTGTGTCGTGCAGCCAAAACAACCTGTAGGACGAACCGTGTTATTAACAGGAGTGATAATTTAGCGATTTTCAACTTTCTATAGTTCCAACTGAGATAATCCAAATCTCACATATTTAAGCGGATGTATTCTACTGAACCCTTACTTCACATACCAAATTTCAAGGCAATCCATTAAAAAATACATGAGATATAAAATGTCCACTGTTGTTTGAAGTTCTTCCTTTTTGTTTTCTTTGCATCGAAAGTATTGAAAATGTATATGATATAAAAACATACTTAACTTTTACGGATTTTTTTTCAAAATTTTTATACACCGATAGATCTTTACAACCTATAATTAGGTGTCCAATTTGATCTAAATATAAGCCACACGTGCAAAGTTATTCAACAAAAACTGCTCAATTTTTGAACAAAATATTTGCACACGCCTACGCAAAAAGTCACGTGAGCTATTAGTCTAAAATATTTATTACAGCTTCACCTAAGAGTAAAAATGGGGCAACTTTAGTTTTTGTTACTTGGATTAAAGACGGCTGATTTAAAGCAGCAAAAGCATAGGGTAAAAGAACGTACAGATACATAAGTATTGGTTAACAGTTTCTAGCTTAAGTTTTCAAAAGAATCATACGGGTGGACGATTATTATTCATTGCCAATGTTTAAGTACAAATTAGCTACATTTTATGAAGTTCTCCTAATTAAAGAGCGTTTAGCATCACGTGATATTAGTTTAAGCAATTAGCGTAAATAATGATGCTTGAATCGGCTGTACCGAGTGCATGCGGGTGATGAAAAGAAACTGTTAATCTAGTTTCCATGGTGTTGCTATAAAGGAAGTTGTTAACACTGTTTTAGAGAGGAGAAACATATATTTTAAAGAATCTGGTTGATTCTGTAAAGTATAGGTCTATTCCGAATAACATGGTTGCGATCCTAAAGCTGATGTTGGTTACTATCGGGTGTCACTTTCTTACTTGCTGTGGTTTGTTGGTGTGTTGACAAAAGGTCATGATATCTAATCAAAAACACCTTAGATGTGAAAAAAGGTGCGACCAAAAAAGTATTGAGCGTGTGACTTTAGGGAATGAAATTAAAAATGGCGGCCAAACTGGTAAGCTACAGTTATAGCATTTATAAGAATTTTACAGCCAATATTCAGTTAGCTTGGACGCGTATTTTGTTTTATCCACCATCATGCCTCAAGTTTAATCCCTTTTTTGGCTGCACCTTTTTTTTTTCACACGTAAGGTGCTTTTGATTAGATTTATCATATACAAATTACACATACACACGAGTGCATACAACAACCTTAGAAAATTCATATGTTTTGAATGAAAATAGTTTGCATAGATATACCACATTTTATTCATATTAGATGTATATTTCATTTCACAAAATATCATACAATTAGGTCAACAATGATAATAATTCATGCTCTGCATCATTTTGGTCTGAATAAATATCTGAAGTAAAACAGTTCAACATAGATTTTCAAGCAATAAAATATTTTACAGCATTTTCCGTTAAATGAGAGGGTGGTTATAATACGAACAATTGAATCAAGCATCTTCAAACTCATTTTATTTCAACATTTTTAGTAACATTATGTTAAAGACAAAGTATTTTACGTGTGTTTCATTAACTCTATGTATACAAGCCCGGTCATTTTTACCTACATTGTAACTACCTCAAAAAATATGAAATAAATTTAAATTACCCTTTTTCTTTTTAGAACGGCCGCAGATCATAACAGGAAATTACAATTACCAATAATAATGTGGCCTCAGAAATATTTTTATTCAATTTAGAATGCGAAATATTTCCACATACATAAAATAAAATGCCATAAAACTCACATAGTTTATCTAGCTTTCTAACTAACTGACACCTTTGGCAAATGGTGATTATAAGCACGCAGTACCTCTATAGAGTCAATTAAAATCTTCTTTAGGTGTAGGATTTCCTCGCATAAGGAAAATGAAGTAATTAACTTTTATATAAAGAGTTATTTTTAAATTTCAATAACGATTATTTTCTTAGAATTTAGAAAATCCCAAAACAATGAAAAACATGTTGCATAGGGCACTTCGCATCGAAAAGGGCGGGGTTCGAACTCCCGGAACCCCACTCCTGTATCCACTACTGACAGACATATGCTCAAAGACGTGACGTAACTCTCGCATGCTGGACAGATTTCGTCATTTTGGTGTCACTGCAGGTCTAGTCGCTCAATAATATTCTATTTAATAAGGTATCATCGCAAATTGTGTATATGTCTCAGTAACGTTTTTGATGTAATAAATCTAGGCCTATCACAAATGATTAAGGCCGCATGCATTTTCAGATTTTGTTTTAACGCTGAACTCATTGTTGATGCGGGAATACGTACCGTATTTTTCGGTGTATAAGACGCACCTTTTTACTTCAAAATTTGATGTCAAAATCTGTTTGCGTCCTATACACCGAAGGTATGAATAATACATATGTATATATACGATATACGCAAGCCATGTGTAAATATATTTAAATAGGCATGCATAGTTTGGTTCAATTGAATGTGTTATTTATAACAATAGTAGTTTTTTTT
>NW_013665791.1:513787-542065 GCF_000517525.1 Limulus polyphemus | reverse complement strand
TATATATATATATGTGATTTTTCATCTATATTGTATATGAGTATTCTCATATTCTTTCATATTCTTTCATTTTCGCACAAAGTAATTAGAGAGGTATTTTAACCCTTTAATACTGTCATCTAGCAGGATTATATATATATGTGTGTGTTTTAACACAATACAACTTACTTTTTCTTTTTTCAGTGACAAATTACTTTTGATGAGTGTTAGGCTGTTTTCATATTGGTGATACACGGTGAGAAAGGGAGTTTACTTGTATTAAAATTATTTCAAGTACAACAGTTTTTACTAACAATTTTCATTCCAAAATCTCTCTAGTTATGTGAATGTTTAGTTTTATAAAGCGCTCTTCCAATTCAACATAATTCTAGTATATTTAATATTATCCAATAAATTAACCATAGCAATAGGAACAATAACAAAACTAGTTTCATGTTTTCAGAGACAAGCCCTTTTGGTAAAATAAGCATATATCGAAAATTACCTTTATTACAATTCTATTCAGCATTACAAACCATGATTTACTACAGCAGTAGTAAACACAGAGCTAATTCCGTATTATTACTAAATTATGTGTTCAAAAAATAAAAGCACAAAGTTGTTTTATCTATTTCCAGGGACGACATTATGTTTGGTCTCAATAATGAATCTTTTTCCTTCGCCGCTCTTCACTAGATGGCAGTAGTATAGTAAAAGGTGTCGAATAAATAAAAGAATGTTTTGTTTTTGAATTTCGCGCAAAGCTACACGAGGGCTAAATTCGAAATTCAAAAACAAAACAAACCCTGGCAATAGTCTAAAAGAAAGGAAAATATTAGTTAGACTACCCTCTGGGTGCAAGTATAAAAGGTCCAATGGTACTTTAAGATCTCTGCTGGTGTATTGTTTGTAGCTTCACACACACACACTGCTGTTCGATAACTTACAAATAGAAATGGAAGATTTTGATCTCACGTTTTCTGATGTTCATCCACATAAATAGCAAAATCATTTAAAAGTGTAGGGTTATAGCTCTCCATAATGCTGTCGGAAGATGGATGAAAAGCTGTCATCCTGGTCTTTTCGATTCCAGGATTATAACACATTTTTGTAAACAAGGCTGATACAAAGTTCCGTCTCCTATCAGAGTAAAACTCCATGGACACCACATATCTTGAAATGAATTCATTGACAAGTTTCCTTGCTAGGGCTTCTTTTTACTGGTTAGGAACACCGTACTATTCTGGACGTTTGGTGAAATAGTTCATCACAACCATGATGTATTTATCGCCACTGTTACTCTGTTATCAAGCTCTTCGGCAACTATTATTTCAAGTGGTGCTCCAACACAATAGCGCTGTAGCTGCTTATGCTCTTTCTTTCATGGATCTTTATGCTCTTAGCCCAGTTCGCATGATTTACACCTATTTTCTATATATACCGACACTCAACGCGATAGAAGTGCTCTTTTACTCTCCCTCCAGTGTCTTCTTAACACCTAAGTATCAAGCTGCTGGAAGGTTATACTCTCTTTTGCTTTAGGTTGTTCTTCTTTATTATTTTGTACTTCCCATTTTTCGCATTTTTACATTCTTCAATATGTATGGTTTTCGAGATAATGCGTCTACAACTCCATGGTTCCGCCTGGGGTAATACACAATGTTAAAGTTAAATCTTTGTTGTTCCTTTGACCTGGTTGGCTCGAAGATTCATCCTTAGGATACTGTATCCTTTGTATATTAAAAGCTGTTGACTCTTCATAGCCTTTTCTGTAATGACCATGTTTCCCATATTTATAACAATTCCCTTTTTACTGATATCCTTTGAGAAGAGTTGTTATTCGATATAAGCTCTTGTCTGCAGCTCCTTACAAGTTACAACCGAAACAACAATATATTATCGGGTGGTTTATTTCGTCCATTCTGTATAACTAGTTCCCTAACTAATTCTTTCAGTTTTCTAGATTATTGTCAGAGGATTTAATGTTTCAATACTATTTGATTTAACAATCCCGTAACTTCTAGACGATGTCTTTAGTAGATAATCTGCAACATTTATGGATCTAAATTCCATCGCCAACTAGAGAGCTTTTTTCAAAGATGTACATCTACTTTGTTTCAACCTAATTCTTATGTCCCCCGTCTGTTATGGCATATGCAAATTGGTCACGTGCCAACGAATCCATAATTTTACGTTGCGAAGCCAGATAAAATAATTCTGTAAGCTTTTCCAAATATTTTGCAAGTTCCAATAAGGCCTTTTGTTATTCTTCTGTACCCTGTTTCGGAACTTTGTTCTAGATACTTGCTTTTGGAGTGTCACTCAAGCCTGTTGGATAAGACAGCTACCAATGCTCGATAGTTATTACAGCTCTCAACTGGAACGTTACTTATTGTTGTTAAAGCTGGTCTTTTGAAATGGCTAGTAAGATTATTAGCTTGTTGCCCACTATTACATCAAATCACTCTATAAATAATTTAGAATTGAGCCTGATATGTCTCCCATGGTAACTTTCCATCATAGTCTGTTGGTTTCTCGATTGGACGATGTTGTTGACCTGACCAGCTACATTTTGGATTTGGATTTGGTAATGACATAGGTGGAGTAGTTCACTCTGCCCACCACGGGTATCGAAACCCGGATGCTAGCGCGTAAGTCCGCAGACATACCGCTGTGCCACTGAGGGTTGGGAATTTAATAAAGAAGTTAAGAGAGAGAGAAGCATAATACTTAAAGAATTAAGAATAAGAATAAATCTCTTTCAAGACAAGTTCGACAAAACTATTGGAGACTTACAAAGGAATTACCACAATAGAATGGAAGAAGTACAGAAACACTGTAATAACAAAACTGAAGAAGTACAGAAAGCTTGTCATAACAAAACCGAAAAGTACAAAGAAAAATCAATGAGGTAGAAAATAACATCAGTAACAGAATAAAACATTTTAGTTAATGAATTAGTAAATGCAAAGATCAAGAGTCAGCATCCATCCAGGAATTCCCACCAAAGACATAATTTACTATAAAAAAACGAAATAGCAAAACCTACTTGGTCTACATTTGTTAACGCTGCTGCTGCATAACCTTTCCACAGATAGCCATTGTGTAGCTTTGTGCTTAACTTTAAACAAACAAACAATTAAATTCCCATCTCTTACCTCCTGATCATATTTGAATTTTTACAACTGTATTCTTCGTCATATTATATTTTTTTGTGAATTTCTTCTTGGTCTTTTAATTTCGACCTCTCACCTCCTTTTAAGTATTTCTTCATCAATATCTCGTTTCGTCATCTTGGATATGGGTTTAGTCAAAGTTCTAGATTATTTTCACAAAACAACAACAAAATCTCATCTCTGACACCTTCGTTGTAGCGTGTTCTGTAGTTGAGTAAGTTTTTTAGTTTATTTGTTAACGATAATGCTAAGTCATATATATATGTGTAATGCAACCAAAAGCAGCATTTTTGCAATTGACTCCGAAGGTAAGAAAAAAAATTCTCTCAAGATAACTTAGTTGATGAAAAAATTCATATGTGAAAATTAATTTTTTATCCTTACGTGGACTAGAATATATATATATATATATATATGAAATACAATAGATAATGATTGTTGAAGATAGAAGAAATCCTTCAGTTGAAAATTCCTTCAGGGTGGATTAATATCACCTGTACAAAATAATTCCATGAACGAAAATACCCGATGTTTTTGCCCACTCATTAGTAAGTACTATAGCTTGTTACCTTTGTCAACTCTTCAATGTAGGATAAAAGTGGTTTTTCTGAGCTATTTTAATATATTTTTAAAATAAACAATAATAAAAAATGCAGAGATCATGCCTCTTCATTTTATGAGATAACATTCTACAAAATAAAAGGTGTTAGTTGATGTTTTTAGCGCAAAGCTACACGATGGACCATCTGCGCTCTGTCCACCCTGGGAGATCGAGCCCCGGATTTTAGCACTGTAAGTCCGGAACTTAGGCTGAACCCCTAGGAACACATATAGAGAGTTCTAAATTATGTAAATTAATTTTGGGATAAGCAGGTAGAATTTGTGTTTTCTTAAAATACAGCTTCACAAGCGTTTTGTCAAAGACTGTAAAAAATCCATAAGCATTAGCTTTTCCTTGTTCATTTATTTCCTACCTCTGCTTCATTGGCGCATTCTAATTTCGATTTGAGACGTCTAAGAAAGTCTAAAAGGGCTATCTTTGATATACGAATATAATTCATATTGCGACTCCATTTTAAATACAATGTTATTTTTAGTCATTTTTACGCTGCCGTATACAGTACTCAGGTCTCACAACAGTAGAAAATAAAAATAAAGTACAATATTTTAGAATCAAATATTTTTCATAACTTGTAAAAATATTATTTTCTGGTCATAGCTTATACTTGTGCTTTTATTTAAGTTTATAATTTACATACCACATTAAAAAATAAAAACAAAAAAGGTTGAAACCTTACTTCAGTCCACTGTGTTCATAAAGAGTAGTTGTTTAGTCCATTGTGTGCTTATTCAGATGAACAAATAAACCTATTGGGTAGGTGATGGAGTTATGGTTTGCAATTCGGGATTGCAAACGATTTGACGAAATGAAATGGTTGTTTACCGAACTACATTTGTAACATTTGCATTTCCAGGGTTTAAGCGAATAACATATTAAACCTCAGAATGGTTGTTTGTTTATAGTTAAGCATAAAGCTACACAATGAGCTAACTGTACCCTTTCCCACCACGGGTATCGAAACCCGGTTTCTAGCGTTATAAGTCCGCAGACATATCGCGGTGCCACTAAGGGGCGCCCTAGAATGAATACAGCTGTCGAACATTTGCATTTCCAGTCATTCGTGGTCTCTCGTGATCATCTAATCTTGGACTAAACATTCAATAAGATACATTGCTAAAATTCCAATTGATATGATAATAATGATGATAAAAAACCAGGGAATAAACAACACGTCTTTCAATTTGTTTGATTAGTGCTTAATAAAAATCGGAACAATACAGATAAAAACGCTGGATCAAAACGAAATATCTCAACTGATACCTATGTATTTGGTTTTTATCACCGTGTATGAAGTGCATGCGCCATTTGTTTCATGCATTTTTTGTGATCCTCAAACACAAAAGAAATTATCAAAATAACCGATAGAAGTTGTAGAGAAAAGCGCAATATCAGCGATTCCTAATCTTCTCATGACCTTGTTTTCTTAATCACAAGTTTTCTTTTTATCATCACCTTGCGCACGATTTCTTTTATGCAACAAAGCTTCAAGATTATATCGAAAATCATCAACAACAGATTTTTATGAACCGTTTGCAACAACAAGATAAAGAACTTACTAACAGTAGACCAACCAAAAATGGTGAACCTAATAAAAATAATTATCAAAATAAAAGTTTTAAACTTATAAACAGTATCAAATGTTTTTATTTGATCAAGATCAGGCAGACGGACATAAACCTTCTGTGGTAAATTCTACGTTCCATACTTAGTTTAAAAAAATGTCTCTAAGATTTATATGGTTTGTTTCAGAATTTTTACGCAAAGCTATCCCTAATTTTGAACTGGTAAACTAGAGGGAAGGCAGCTAGTCAAAAGCACCTACTGCCATATCTTGGGGTACTTTTGGTGACCAAACAGTAGGATTTGATCGTTACTCTTATATCACACCTACGACTCCAAAATGCGGCAACGGATTACAAACTACAAATCCTGGGATACACAGTCCGAGCGTGCTTACCCAGATGAAGTTCTTTTTTTTTTCTTGACGAAGCTCTCTTTCAAATTTATCTTTAAATCAAAACACTTTGCAGCCAAAGCGTGTAAACAATAACAGCCATAGGTACTTTTTCTGTTTTGTTTGTTTTTTGTTTAGCTCAAAGTTATACAGCTGGCTATCTGTGTTTTATCCACCGTGGAAAATCGAACCGAGGATCTTTGAGTTGTAAGTCCGTAAACTTACCGCTGACCCACCGAAAGACATTACTTTTTCTCTAGCTATCGAAGAGTATTCTAAATTATTTATTATAAAGTTTACTACATCCATTAAAAAGTACCACCCAGATCTTTCCTTTTTTTTCCAGTAAGCTTTCTCTACAGTGTTGATACTTTAAAAACACAATATTTAAATATTTATAAATACCACAAAGTAACTGAAAGTCATATTATTTTTTTTAATCATATAACATTATTCAAATGATAAGAAGAAAAGACTGGGTCGAAAAAAGATGACTTTTTTGAAGTATTAGAGTTTCTTTGAGTCTCAGGATCAAATGTTTATTATAAGTTATACATCAGATAGCCCCCAATGGCACAGCGGTATGTCTGCGGACTTACAACGCTAGAAACCGGGTTTCGATACCCGTGGTGGGCAAAGCACAGATAGCCCTTGTGTACATAATTTAAACAAACAAACAAATACATCAGATATTTAAAATATTTAAATTGTGATGACTGAATCAGTTTAAAAACTTAACTATTTTAATTTTTCTGTTGTTCCATTGTGTAATATTAACATGAAAATAAAGTTTTTAGCTATGAAAACTATAGATTCAAGATATGATTAATTGACATGAAAATAGTAAAACTCGCGAGGTGTTTATAGTTGGATCACTCTTAATATTTTAGGTTTTTATTAATGTGAGTTTAATAAACATTATTTTAATACTAGACGTTTACAGGAAAAAGCGAAACTGAAACTGACGTAGTAAGTGTTCAAGCACTGAACACGTTGGGTTATATTTTCTTAAAATCAGCTTTTAAATGTAACTTTCTGTTTATAGTAATACACACTAAACTACAATCAAATTAACCATACTTATGTTTATTACGCATTTTATCCATTTTTTTAAACAGTCACAAATCATGATTTACGAACCACATCTACGCATATTGCATGATTGGTGAGGGTAACTTGTCACATAAATTTGATGTTTGTTCTTTTGATTGTTTGTAGCTAAGAACAAAGCTACACAATTGGCAATCTGTGGCCACCACGGGCATCGAAACCCGGTTTCTAAGGTTATAAATCCGCAGATTTAACACTGTGCCAGTGGAGGACTTGTTCTTTTAAAGAATGAAAGATGTTGAAACTGTTCAAAAGAGATTCCCTAACCACACTCCAAATTTTTCCTACATTACAAACATAATGAGGATAGCTATACTAAGGCTCATATTTTCTAATTTCCTGACGTACAATAATCGAACTTCGAATTCGTAAGTTTTAAACTGACTGGTAGTTATTACGAGCTTATGTAGCAATATTGTTAAATTCCGTCACGTTTCTTCGGGTACGACACTTAACACACTTTTATATTACTTACAATCATTCGTATTGTAAAAAAAAAATATTTGTATTGAAAAACAAAACAGTTTATGTTCTGGGAAACACAAGTCGGGTATTTCAATGGCTACAACACAACTCCAAATTCAAAATAACACAATCATTGTGGGCTAACAGATTGTTGATTGATGCACAATATTTGTGTTGAAATTTATAGAATATACATATACATAATAAAAATGTGACTTCCTAAAATAACAATGTATTTAAAAATACACGAATTTGAAATGAAAACTCTCGTCTTTTGTGTTTTCTAAAAACACAAATCCCATTACAAACTGCCACAACAATCAGTTGTGTTATAACTCACATAAGTTTGTGTTGTAACGAAATAATACATTGTTTGCGTCAAATGGTGCAACAACTTTTCTTTTTTAAGTACTTTCATGACTCATGTTGTATGCCTTGTTTCTGATTAATATAAATACTTTCTGGATACGTAAGGTTCTTGTCATGTTCAATACGCATGGTCTACGTTGACGTTTCGCCCTGTTAAAAAGCAGTAGTTTCTACGAGATTTGTATCAGGAATAAACGTGATATTTACGTTACCTTCTGAAATAGTTTTGCATTCTAGGTTTTCACCATTTTGAAAGCTACTTTTGGTGTTTGTTTCTGATTCAAACATCTCTCTCGCTTGATTTTGGTTCGTGTTAACTTCGTCCTTTTCTGGCAAGGGCGCTAAGTTGGAATTTGTGCGACTTCTGGAGGGTCTAATAAATGGTCCTTTCTTCTGATAATTTAGCGAATCAAGAAAAGTATTTGATTTAGGCACAACTGAAGTTTTTTCAGTTGAAGGGACAAACGACAGACTTATGGAGGGTTTTTCTCTTGTGACCACATTTTCTAGACTTCGTCGTTTTCTTGGCCGATAGCTGTGACGTCTGCCTTCTAGGGCCAGAATGGACTGCATGTTACTGGAATATAAGCCTGCTACGTTCAAAGAGGTAACAGTTGGCATCTCATGGAATCCGCGATGCGACACCACTCCTGCTATACTCAACGCGCGGTTTCGCTCTTGAAGCTCTTTCTTTGTTTCTGGAACGTAAAAAAATAGTCGAGTAAAGTTAGTAACTAACCATTAATACATTAACCATCGAAGAGGTCATATTAAGCAGATATTGAATGAATGCAGAAACTAATTCTAATAAGTCTTCACATTTAACTTTGTTATCCCTCTACGAGCTAGATCAAACAAGCATCAAAGTACCACGTATTACCATTATTTGGTGATCATATTTAACTGCGAATTAAGTCAAACAAGCATCAAAGTATAACGTTATTCCCATCAGTAGGTATTCATGTTTAACCCTGTTATCTTAAAGCTAGTATATTTTCAGCTTTTATGCAATTCGTTTGGTTTTTTTTTATTTTGAATTTCGCGCAAAGTTACACGAAGGTTATCTGCGCTAGTCTTCACCACCCACCGCCAATTTTTGAGCTACTCTTTTACCAACGAATAGCGGGATTGACGGTCACCCTATAACACCCCCACGGCTGAAAGGGCGAACATGTTGGTGGGACGGGAATTTGAACCCACGACCCTCAGATTGCGGGTCAAGCGCCCTAACCGCCTGCCAATGCTGGGCCCTTTAATGCAATTATCAAATAATCACTTCATCTTCCTGAGATATGTTGTTTACTGTTGTTGAATTTTCGCGTAAAGCTAATCTAGGGTTATTTTCTCTAGCTGTTTATAATTTTGAAGCAATAGACTAGAGAGAAGGCATTAGTCAACACCATCAACCGCCAACTCTTGGTTTACTCTTTACTAACGAATAGTTTGATTGATCGTCACATTATAATGCCCCCACAGCTGAAAGGGCGAGCATGTCCAGAGACGGGTTTCGATCTCACAACCCGCAGATTGCGAGTTGAACACCATAATGAACACAGGCCTTCCAACACGATTAAGGAAGTTAACTAGTTAGTGATATAGTATTTCAAGTATTACCTGGAGAGGCATCAGCTGCTTTAGTGGATCTAGGCAGTTTTCTCAAATAAAGAATATTTATCAGGAAATAGAAAACGCATAAAAAAACAGAAACGTAAGAATAAACACGGAAAGTTTTTCGAAATCCCCAGGCATCCGTCATGAATCCACCACTAAGACTTCCAAACGCCCTTCCTAGAGGAGAGAGACAATAGTTTAAAAATATATCTGTTATGTTTGATCACCCTATCACATGATATAGTCTATGAGCCTGGGTAACTGACCGGTAACATTTCGGGTGACAAAATAAAGCTCCAAATTATTTAAAATGATACCAGATTCTCTAGCAACAACCACTATCTTCCGTAATCTTGTATTTTATCATTTTAACACAAGTTGAGTTAAGCGGTTGTATTGTAATCATAATTCCAAAATATATTATCGTCATTTTGTTAACTGTTACATTGCAAATATCAAATAAGTATGGAAGGTGGCGAGAAAATAGGAAATATTCCTGGAAAATAGTTAAATACTGCATAAAACATAGAAAGGTAGTGGATCCAACCCAAAGTCTCATTTCATTGAAGGACATACGCTCCTGGAATACTTTGCTGAATGCAGCAAAAATCAGAAAACACGAACATATTCTAACAGTAGCTGCTCATGCTTCACAACATGGAAAACACGAACAGATTCTAACAGTAGCTGCTCATGCTTCACAACATGGAAAATACGAACAGATTTTAACAGTAGCTGCTCATGCTTCACAACATGGAAAACACGAACAGATTCTAACAGTAGCTGCTCATGCTTCACAACATGGAAAACACGAACAGGTTCTAACAGTAGCTGCTCATGCTTCACAACATGGAAAACACGAACAGATTCTAACAGTAGCTGCTCATGCTTCACAACATGGCCATGAATCTATAGTCATAAACAGTGAAGATGCAGATGTTTTTTCTGTTGTGTCTTGCATTATTTCTGCATCTATTGACTTGAAGTGTGAAACACAGAACTGTACACGTTATGTAGATATCACCACCCTTGTAAATGCTCATGGAAACGAAATCTGTAAAATTTGGCTATAGATGCATGCATTTACAGAACGTGAAACTGCAAATACCGTTGCTGGTTGAGAAAAATCAAAAACATTGAAACTTCTTTTGGATTCTACTGAATACTAAAAGGTGTTTCAACAATGAGATTTGTTTGTAAAGTTACAGTGTTACATTTGCAACGTGTATAATATTATTAAGTGCAACGCGAAAGATGTAAATGAGTTGCACTAACTAATGTTTTGTTCAAAAAAGGAGAGAGAACGATTAATCTACTTTGTCTCCTTGTGTTGGTAGTCTTTAGAAACATTGCTTGAGATCATAGCACTAGACTGACATCTATAAAAGGTGTTTATAACAACTTCCAGATACTCAGTCTCCTGATGGCCACGGATGGATTATTAAAGACTCGGATGTAATTGAGACTAATCGGATGGTTGGACTAACAGCTGTGTCCGTGAGTGCAAACAGCCTTTTTATGGGTGGCTCTCAAAAGGTTGAACTATTTGTTTGTGAATCTGTTTTCAGAAGAAAGATTTGCCGAGTTTGTATTGTTTTACATTTGAAAATGGCAAATGTAATGATTTCGATCAAATTGGATTTCAAAATATTACATTTCTGAGGCTTAACCTACTACTTACACAAGTCCACGCGTTAAAAATGTCGATTAAAGACATTGAACATCTTAAAAAGTTAAGGTAGAATTTGTCCCCTTTACTGGTACCAATAGGTCAATTTTCAGGGGCAGGCTCATGGACTAATAGTTAAGCTGTATCTTATTATATGAATTATTGAATGTTATTTAAAGAAAAGCATAAATTATATCACAGTAATCTCGTTGCACCTTATTCCTTAATTCTAACAAATCAATGCACGAATCTATAATTGCTGCTAATGCCTACACATTAGAAAAGTATTTTTGACATAAACAATGTTATTAATATTTTAAAGAAAATAGTTGTATTCTTCAAGAATTCTTTATCAGTGTAATGAATCACACTCGTAACTGAACTGGGAGTTAAAGAAAAACTCACCAGAAATGAAATGAAGGTTGTTCCAAAGGGTCATCATGGTTGTAAGCATCTCTAAAGGTGCTAGATGAGTGCAGTAGAGTGTAACACCAACTGTCAACAGTGTTACTGTAAAGTTCTCCATCGTCTCATAAATTAGACATAAATATGGATTGGTGGCGTATGAATATCCTAGAAACCTTATAGTATAAGCTGCGAAGGCTAAAACAAGGACGTTGACATAGCCTATTTTCTCAGTTATCCGCGAAGAATATATTGCCATGGGAACCCCAGTTCCTGCTCCAACAGTGAGAGTTAGTCCCATCAGCAGGGTGGAGGATTTTAGCTCACTCTCCAGAAACCAAAATAAAAAGTTTTCCAAAAACCCCAGGAAATCCCCAAGAAGAGAACATGAAATAACATAAGATCCACTTCAATGTTGCATATCAAAATCCATAAGTTTTTGAAAGCTCCCTCTGATGGGACCTTCATACTGAGGTCTACAAAGAGCGATACAATGGCTGCTGTGAGGTACAAAGCTGCATAAAGATAAAAACATGGAGAATAATTCTTAGCATTTTCATCTTCACTGATCCAGTCTACCAAACCTCCGCTAAGTGGAGCAAATGAGCACATGGCTACGGCTTGCCACATGCGCTGGTAGCCAACATCTGCATTGTACCTTTGTGTCACTGCCATCGAGGCTGCATCGAAGAGTCCATTCACGAGTCCGATTCCCAGTGACACACAAAGTCGAATAGACAAGTATATCCAGAAAGTTTTCATTGAATTTGTCTCACCATCACACAAGTTCTCATTTTCTTGAGCCTTTATTTCACAAATAGTTAAACAGCTTGATGTATCCCCCTCTTTAGACTCTGGTATACACATAATTCTTTCATAAAAATTCCTTCGTACGAAAAGTTGTTTGAAAGAGTGTAAGATATTAAAACAGTGTTGTTTTCATTATCTTGTAATGAAGTAGCATTCAAGTTGAATATATGAAACACAGTGCTTTCATTTTTGCTAACACAATTCCGTTGTTTTATATTGTCGTTTTCAAAGCATAATTCACTATCAGAAATGATTCTCTTGTTCTCATCACAAACATATTGGCAATTTGAAAGCTCTACTGTCATTTCTTCCATATGTGCAGAGTTCTTAGGCGTACAAGAGTTACTCGTGTTAAGTCTGACAATATTTGGAATGTTCGGATCTGAGTGGCAATTTAATTCTAATATGACATCCTGAAAACTTCTCTCCACAGGAGGTGTGAAGTAAAGTCCAAGACACGAGAGAGCTGAAAAGGTAAGGAAAAAACAAAACAGTGTTTTGAAGTTCCCGATCCGATCAGCCAGAACTCCGATTAAAGGTGCCACGAACAAGGCCACTAGAGGCTGGACGGCAAAGATTATAGCAGTTTCCCGGATTGACATGCCGAGAGATTTAAGATGCACTGTAAAGTAGGGGTACAGCGTAGCCTGTCCTGTTAATAAAGAATAAGTCCAGTAAAAAACGTTCATATCAATCAAAATAAATTGAGAATATAAAACTGAGGAACGTAATAACAAATATGACGAGAATTTCCTATTCATACGTTGGTTATTAATCTAAAACATAATAGGGAAACAAAACTGGAACAAAACTACTTATTTACTAATATCTGATCATGAAGGTAACTTTTTAATGGAATAATATGATAAGTTTTAGTTACATTGTATTAAAACAAATGAAAGAATATCAAGAAGTGAAGATAGCAAATAGGGTTCATTCTTGCAAAAAAAAAAAACACTTAACATCTTTAATATGTAAAAATACATATTTGTACTTAATATCGAGTATTTAACGATTTAATCAGCAATAGTTTGGATTGGGCAAAGATGGGTTTTGTTTGTTATATGTATACACCCACCTCCTCCATTGTGTGGTATTCTTTAGTTTGATGTTCCAGCGTTTCTACGCATGGTATACCTGTTTCCTCAACTGCTGAGTACACTTTAAACTAATACAACGAATAAAATATAACAAAACTATTCGAAAAGAATATTGATTCTATTTTCCTTACCTCCATAAATGAGGAACATCAATATCTTGACAGGAATCAACTCTTTACGAGTAAGATCTTGCCAAAAAGACTTCATGACTTAACCGAATCAAAATGGAGTAAATATAAACCGAGGTTCTCGTAACATGGATTCAGAAAATGACGTCCAGGTGTTAAAGTCTTATGATCATGTATTAAAGATGTATAAATCACTAACACGTTTACACAGATGCATATAAATAACAGCTACAGTAATGTGCTCTTTACCTCACAGGGACAAGATTTAAGGGGGAAAGACGTAAAATACGAGTTGTTCTTGAACTTTGGAAGAGAGATAAGTGTCAATAAGAAGTTGATAAAAAAATGTGACCTTAACCAACTCACACAAACAATATAGGTAAACAGGTTCTCTTTATACAATGGATATCGTTTTATAGTAGCTGATATATACTTTTTTGTTTTTCTTTATACAATTTAGTATGAGAACATTGAAAGGGATAATACCTTGTTTGAGATTTTATTTCGATACGATTTGGCTTCTTTGGAAGTTATAGTAATATATGGTCTCTTTTTCTTTGATCAGAAATTGTTGTTTTTAATCTGATGAAAAAAGTTTGATCAATATATTAAGAGTATTGACGGGATAAAAGTATTTTAAATAATGTTTAACAATCTAACTTCACATAATGCTTAAAAGTAAAGCTATTGACAAATTATGGTATCTGACCGCTAACTTTGAATGAAAAGAATAATCCATAGATTAATGTGAAGGTCAAATCACAGAGTACGTTGTCAGAATATCAAATGGGTTGGAGAGATTCCAAGGCCAAATGCGGTTTATGTGGATTGGTTCCAAATCTAGATACTCTAGCTTAAGGCCAAAAACTGTCGATATGTCCTTCTACACCTATAACATCCACGATTCGATTCCACGCGGTGGACAGAGCGCATACATTCCATTGTGAAGGTTTGCGCTAAACTAAAACCAATACAAAACAAAACACATACACATACAACACAACAACTTTCAGGGAAATCTTCAGAAATTGTGCTTGCACTTCCAGAAACTGGGTCAGTGCAGTATCATAAGTCATAATAATCATGATTTGTAAGTCTGAAAAATATACTATAATTATATATATGAGGTTTTTAATGTAACTAAGTAAATGAAAATAAACTGGAAGTTTTTAACTTCAGTTTATAATACTAAGAAACTTTAGTCAGAACCTTCTAAATGTTTTCCATGTGAATATATTTCTAATTTTATATGTTTATGTCACGAACTGGATGAATGTCGAATAAACAAGTGACACTAACACATAATGTGTTGCCAATTACACTTTATGTAAATGATTAACTTATCACAAAGAAAATTAATAATATTCGAGTATCTTTTAAATGATATAAGCACATTTTTAATTAACATCATTTGCCAATATTGCAAATGTTATTCTAGATTCGGATCACGTAAAAATTTTATGAAGTCATTTTGAGCAGAAAAACTGATATTACATACTATTATATCAGTTTTGTTGCATGTAACTGGGCATATAAAGTCAATAAATCAAATGTCTTTAGACTTGTAGGAGTTGATACAAATGTATTGCCACTGGAACAATATATATGTAGTAGGGGCGCTGAAAACATCGAACAAAAGCGAAACTCCTGTACACGACAGAAACCACGTCAAGCCAGGGGGTACACCCACACCCTCTGTACCTCTAGTTCCAGCGTCCTTGTACAAATCCCAATTATTGTTTAACTAGTATATCTATTAGCTTCACATAGGTAGTATTAGCATTTCATACTGAACTGTTGAAACTCTTCACTTGTCGTTTTTGATTGTCTGTTTGCTGTTAAGCATAAAGTTATAGAATGTGCTTTCTATGCTGTGCCCACCACAAGTATCGAAACCCGGTTTTTTAGCGATGTGAGCCCTCAGACTTGACACTGAGCCACTGGAGGACTACTCTAGTCGTTTTTAGGTAGAATCGGAATTTAATATTATCTGTAATTAATCCAAAGATAGTACCAGTTTTGTGTTTGTTTGTTTGAAGTTAAGCACAAAGCTACATAATGGGCTATCTGTGCTCTGCCCATTACGGGTATCGAAACCCCGTTTCTAGCGTTGTAAGTCCGCAGACATACCGCTGTGCTGCTGGGGGGCGGCCAGTTTTGTGACTTAGAACTTCTCCTCAGCAATGAGAAAGTTAAAATATTTATAAACTAGAAAATGACTGCCAAAAGGAAACTCATAATAATTTAAAAATAAAATATCACAAAATATAAATTACAAGAATGAAGAAAACCTTAAAACGCAGACTAAAAAAGATCCTAATATATAAATGTTTTTTTAAAATACAAAAAATAAGTTTAAAGCTCTATTTCAAGCATTCCAAGGACTAGAAATAAAGAGTTTTTGCAGTTAAGATATGTGTGTTTTATTATTCTAACACATGCTTCGACTTCCATCCCTATTAGCTATAAATCGTAAAAGACACTGCGTAAGCTGACAAAAATTCATCAGTGAACTAAGGTCTGACCTTTCAAAATAGTGTCAGGTCAGGCTAGATAACAATATTTTTGCTAACATACTTGGTCGAAATAAATTGATATCTAATAGATATTTGTGCTTTCAATAAATCATAATACATTTTATTTATGTGGATTGCTTAAATATTAGTCATCTGATGAGTCAGTGATAAGTTTATAGACTTACAACGCTAAAATCCGGGGTTAGAATCATGATAGGCTATAGTGTAGATATCCATTTATGTATCTTTGTGCTAAAACAACGACGGATATCATAAACCTAACTATAATATTCAATAAATAAGGATTTGAATCAACAGCTATCTCTACCATACTCTACCTGTTGGCTGACTGATCTAACAGGCACCAAGCACTGTTTTCTTGTGTCAGAAACTCGAGAGTTTATTGCTATTCTTAAAAATGTGTTGGGACCTGGGAGTGAAGATATCGAGAGATATTTTCCACCGATTTCATCCAGATTTTTGAAAGACTTGTAACAGATTTAGAGCAGATTTTATGCATAATTTGTCTTAGAATTTTAGGATAATTCTACATTGATGTTTACTCATTTTGCATATGGTTTGCTGTTACTAGGTTTCCACGGATTACTCAAAGATATTTCAATTAGATTAGTAAGAACTCTTAAAGTTCTTTACCTTCCTCTGTGGTAACAAGACCAATGTATTAATCTTGTATAGTTGTATTGGAGTTGCAAATTGTATGGGTGGTTGGATTTGCCCGTAAGTGTAGTTTATTGAATAACGGTGGGAGTTCACTTGTGTAAGATGGCTCTCTAGATTCTCGTTAACTTAAGGACACTCTCTCTTAGATTAAGATTCAGCTGTATGCTTGTCTAGGTTACAGGGTAAAAAACACGCTAGCAAGGACTTTTGATTTAATGAAGTGTTTGATGTTCTCGCTACCACCATGTTCTTTTTTTTTACATCTACCCAATCACTTGCCCTGTTATAATCTCTGGTATTACCTTGAATTGTGTAATAGGGTGTCGTTGTTTGTATTATAAACTGTAGTAACTTTCATTAAATATTTGTATTCTCTGTGAAATCTGTGCCTTGTCTCATTCTTTATGGTCCAACTGTCACGCCCATTGAGAAATAAATATCTAAATACGAGATCTTCGAGTCTTCTGTTATTTACAAGCCTACCTTCTGTACTCTGTGGGCAATTCTCGAGATACCACAGGCTTACCTGTTGTATTGAAGAAGAAAATTGTTATATATATTAAAGAAATATAAGCTTCTTTGTTTGTAGTTAAGTACAAAGTTAAACAATGGGCTATCTGTGCTCTGCCCTACACGGGTATCAAAACCCGGATTCTAGCGTTGCAAGTCCGCAGACATACCACTGTGCCACTCGGGGGCGAAATATAAGTTAATACTGAAACATTTTTAGGAATGAAAATAACGTTTAAAGAAACTATAAAACAATTCCTATATCTGTGATCCATACCTAAGTCATCTAAAATTCACATTAAATGCCGTTGTTCTTCCCTGAAGGAGCTACTACATCTAATCATATTCTCATGAAATTATAAGTTACTTCTCACACCACTTTATTCATTTTACAATAAAGTACGTAGTTGATAACCTGCTCTATCCAATGATATTTAAACTTTGGCTGTAGCTGTTTTCAAAGCTGTCCTTCATCAGTAGTTTTTTCACCCGTTTATGGCTTCGCAGCTTGTGAAGTAAACTGAAACCTATAATAACGAATTGTCAGACAGAGAATGAAAATCATTAGAAACAAAACTTGGTTAATGGTATTCTCAAGGGATGATAGTTTATTAACAAATAAAAACTAAGCTTTGGGATAGGTAGAAAAAATATTTAAAAGTCTAGAAGTGTATTGCTTGCACGTGAGTCTTAAGGTTTGTGCAGACATTAAGTAAATGTTACAAAATAAAAATATATCCGGTATAAAATGTATTTGATCAAAAAGTGTTAACATAGAAGTAGAATTTTGATTCTTTACATAAATTTTGAAATTTGATATATATACATGTGTACTCCACACCTGAAAAGTGCCCGCTGTTATAATACAGTTAACCAACCCATACATACAATATGCAACATCTCCACTGAGCAGTTGAGCCGGATAAACCAGTGCTACAGGTGCTACAGCACTGGTACTGAAAATTTTAGTGATGCTATCATAGCCAATAGCACCACCAAAAACTGTCTGTTTCCCCAACTATTTTCCTGTCTATATTAAAGAAAAAAACAGTAAAATAGTTAGCAATAAGATAGTTTGGGAAAAGAATACGTCACCAAATCAGTGACAGCCTATCAGGGTACAGAGCAGTCTCACGCTTTTTGTTAATTGGAGCGTTTAGTTTTGCTGGGAGCTAACGGTTTATTCAATGTCAGAAATACCAAAACTGAGTCAATTAAAATGTAATATATGTTTTAGTATTATGAACCAACTGTTGGTATAGTTTTTCATAACGAATTGTATGTTGAAAGGTTCCAGTAATATGACAACGGGATCATTTTAAAATGTACTCATATAGGAAATTCATAACATGTAATGTTGCCAGTGTTTTTATTTTGTCTGACGTGCACTTTAGTTCTAAAATAATATGTTGCATGCAGTTAGCTTTTAGAAAGGACTGTGGTTGTTATCCTGGTATATAATACAGTTAACTTGAGCAACGGGACTATCCCCACCCCCATCCTTTCGTTTTAAGCTTCAGCACCAGTAAGTTTAACAAGGTTCCATGGCTCCTATGCCTCTGACCAACTAACATGCTTTCCACAACTACTCATGGCAGCAGAATTCATGTTATTCATTTATGAGGCCTCATGCTTCAAAATTACTTAGATTACTCCAATTCAACTCAAACAATCTCATGAAAATAAAGGAAATTATGGACAGAAATAAGCAGAAATGGCCTAATCTATTATAAAGGTCCATCCATATCGCATTTAGTGTCGTGAAGTTTCAAATACGCACATGCATACACAGTCTAACAATGTAGGCGCGCAAAGGTTGACAGCAAAATTATCTTGGATTTTAAGTCACTAATCTATGGTTTTCTTCTTCTGAACAACAATCTGACATAATTCAAAGATTGAATAGGGTCGTGGTGAGCAATTTTACGGCCCAGTTCTTCCAAACAGTTCTCAATGGGGTTACAATCTAAAGACTTTGCTGACCATGGCAATCTTGTAAGTCCTCCTTGTCAAGATAACCCTGTACAATACATACACTGTGAGCGGTGGCATTGTCATCTTGGAACATAAAGTTATTGTCAAATCTTTCCCTAGCATATGGCCAAAATATCATCTCTATGTTATGCCTGTAGGAGGTACCATTGACATTTCCCTGGAGGATATGAAGAGTAGTTTTTCCACCGTGATGTATAGCTGTCCAAACATGTACTGTACCACCTCCTGTGTGTATATTATCACCACAACTGGTAATAATATAATATAAGTTCTAGAAAGTTCCAAATTTACAATTTATTAGAAAGCAGGAGCTAGTTCTGGACTATTGCAATCTTTGTAGGATCAGTGGGCTATCTATATCTTCTGACTATTTGGCTAGGAAACTGCACTAATATTTGAATGAGAATGCAGTTTTCTGATATACATTTCAAGCCTACACCCTTGAGGTATTTGAATAGCATTTTAAGGTTCTCATCTGTGACATTTAATGTGCAAGAAGATGAATATCCCATTCACGTAAATAAGATATAATGTATCTTTCATAGCAAGCCCCTAAATGCAAGCTCCATTAGCCTTTCAAAAATGACAAACATATTACACAGACTGAATAGCATGATGTGGAGTTAATAAACTCGTTTTTCAAGTACATAAAATAATCTTATGTCTATTTTTGTTGTTCATTCCCTCCTTTTAAAATCCACACAGAACCGTGATGTTCCTTCCTTCTTTTTGATAATCACTACTGAAGACCGGCAAACACTATATGAAGGTTGTAATACTACATCCTTTACAGCTGCTCAATTGAAGCACTGGATATATCCCTCGTGCTCCAACGGAGCCTGCACAGCTATTATTGTGTTATATACATATACATTGCATGGCACCTGTATCTATAGTATGACATATGATTCTTGTCTGATTATATTGGCTATATGGTCCCTTGATCACATTTGCTGAGTTCATGTCTATGTTCTGAGTTGAGATTGCTTGTACAATCCTCAGATAGAAAGTTCAAATGTTTCGGAAATTGTGTGTGTTCATTCTTGGATATGGCACTGTGATTGAAATACTAGTTAATCAACTAGTTTGTTTCATTTCTGCATTTGTGGACATTTTAACTAGAAGCTGAATAGACAAATGTTTGTAGTTACAGCATTGACACAACTCCTGCACTCAGACAAATCCCTGAGCAAGTTTACTCAACTTTCCAGACAGAAAAGTGTGTTTCATGTATCAATTGTACCACAATAGAAAATGGTGAGAATGTACTAGCCTGCATCTATAGTACACCACAGAACACTACTTGCACATTAACGGAAATTGCCATATTCTTCAACAGGCACACATGCAGTCCACTGTTTTTGGGCCTAATGCGGTTGTCATGGGGCAGTTTTGGTGTAGAACTGCAGTTCACCTGTTAAACAAGAAAAGTGGCTGCTGATTTTTACAATGGCTAACCACAAATCACAGACACAACTATCTTCATTCAGCATGTAACACTGCAATGAAAAATATACGGACATACTTCTCCCTTTATGTTTGGTTCGTCACCATTAACCATAATGAAATCCTTTCCACAGAATACCTGTTGGATAGCAAGACAAAGCAAGATTCTGGCTGCACCAGTATATACTAAAAGCTCACATTTACATCAATGTTTCATTATTGGCACATACTATATAACACCCAGTCCACAATCCTTTAAACCAATTATCATGATCTTCTGTCTGAGTAAATTTCTACGCTAACAAAAGGTGGCAGGAAGATCCAACTCAGATCTTGCTTAGTTAAGAACAAGCTGAAATAGCTGTAGTCATGGATCATCATCAATATTCATGCATCTATTCTGACTTTAGTCTGAGTGTTACTTGCATCCAATGGTCCTGTATGCTGACAGGATGTGCACATCCACAAAAACAGGAAAGAAGAAACCACACCAGAAGCAGACTTTTATTCCCTCATGCACTTGGCACCTTTAGGAGTCCAATCTAGCTACAGTTAAAGTCCTGCTATCCAATAGAGAACCATGATAACTAAGTCATCACACCTTGTGGAATCTGCTTTACAAGAGCTGGTGGAGCTGAAGATAAACACATTTGGTGAGTCTTTGGGAGTCACAGATCATGGATACAGTTTCAGAGCTGAGTCAATAATTGAATTTCGAGTACTGCTGGCTTCTTTCTCTTTTCTATTGCATAAGCCATCATGTCCACTTCAAACTGCATCCCCACATTCTTCATAGTGTCCTTGCCCTAAAGCTTTGAATTCGCTCCTATGGATAACTCTATTTTTCCATGGGGACGAATCTGTGGCACAACCCTTTGAAAAATGTGTTCTAATCATGAAATTGGTCCTCGTTCTAGTGTTATAAGGTATTGGCGTAGTATCATCCAGACTCAACATAATATGTTGCACCACCTGTCCCCGAGTCCATTCATTGAGGAAACTGTCCAAATCCTCCTTTGCCATCCTCTTCGAACACTGATGGGATCATCTTTTGCATATCACCAACATAATTAAATGGTGGTACAGTCAATTATTTACATTATTTACTATCCGACTCTTTACCATTGTGCAACTGAGAGACTATGCATTTCTGTGCGAAGCCTTCATTTTTATCTAATATTCCATGTGTCCATCATCCTTATGAATGTGACATCCTTGGGCAAAATCTTGTGAAGAATGACATGATGTGTAGAAATGCACATCATTGTACTGACAAAGGCACATATGGATATGTATTTTTGACTTATTCAATTGAATACAGTTTCGGGTTATTGTTAATGTTCCATGACATCCTGAAATATTACAGACTAGTTCTAAGTTCTCACTTCAACCATAGTTTACTCCTCTCTGACATAACTTTAATGTAGTCTCATAAAGTATCCTTCCATGATAACACAGTTTGCAAATGTCACAGGTATCAGAAAGTCAAACAGAAAAAGAAACAAATTCAAAACATACTCCCAATAACAAATACGTCTGCCACTTTTGTTTTATAACTAATGCTTAGAATTCAGATAGACTTTTATTTGCCAGGTAGTTAAAAGCATTCACAAGAATGCATATTCCAGAAATGTATTGCAGAGCATAATTTTAAGTACAGATAGCAAAGGAAACACAAGTGAAAACAATGGAACAAGTAAAAGAATATATTTATTCACAATGAATAACTCCATTTATCATCAAACTGGTTTGCTTTTCACTTTTTATTGTGACTTTAACAGAGTGCTGGGCAGAGAGAGACTTTTCAAACACGTCTGCACAGTATAAAAACAGAAAGAATAATGATACACTGCACTTTGAAATCAAACAGAGCTCAAGCGCAGTATTTCATAATGAAAAGCTACATACATCACTGACTATTCCATACATTATATACAGGGTAATATATCTCCAACCAATATCAAACTGTACAAGCATCCGTGTAGCTCTTGAGATGGGCTCGGCTTCTCCCAGAGAGTGACACACACACAGGGCCAAAGTGAAACAAACTTATAACCATTACCGATTTAGCACATATCTAGATCAAGTAAGTGATGGTGCCAGCCTCTTTCTGATGAGGGCTAGACAAAAAATTAAAGGTGCTGCATTCTACTTTTGTCTGTTAATCCCTTGATGATGAAGTTGGTCAAATGAGCTTGTAGAAATACACGGTTTTCGTTTACTGTCATCTCTCCTAAGCCCTGCAGGGTCTTAGACCTACAATTGGGTTTTCATGCTTTGTTGCCCTTTTCTTGATATCCATTATCCCGTTCCTTTAATTTAAAAAATATCAAAAACCATGTAGTCACTAGGAAAGTGGTTTTTCTAGAGTCAAGCTTCACATAGGTATGTTCTTTTTTCAGATGGAAGCTACCAACACCACAGCAGCTTCTGAGTATTTCCTTTAAATAAAATATTTGCAAAAAATTAAACTCAAGCACAGTTTTATACACTTTGACCTCCTGCCACTGGGAAAGTTGTTTCAGAACAGCATTCATGCTTTTTGAAACCACTCGTGGCAATGTAAATTTCGAACTTTTTTTAAAACCTATTTTTCACCTTTTTTTTTAATGTCATACTTCATATTTTTTCAAAATACTCTGCAAAGGCCAGTTTCCATTTGTTATCTAATTATGCATAAATGCTTTCAAATAAATCCCCGTTCGGCCTGTTTTTATTCAGTCATGGTTTGATATCCATAAATCCAAGTCCTTCATCAGATTCTTCTCAAAAGATAACATGAATTGTTTGTGAGAGTACAGCTTCAAGTGTCTTTAAAATTCACCCCTTTTAGTCTGTAATTAAGGCACAGTTTTTCGTACTCAATTCAGGGTTATTACGATTTATTGCAGTAAAGAATGTTTCATGGACTTCTGGATTTTCATCAAAGAATGCACATCCGGACAAACATAAAAGTCTACCAACTGACAAGTCGTGTCATTGTACAGTAGAGAGCTTGGAGCATTCTCAATATGTCTCTGCAAACGTTTAAGATTTCAGGAAGAGCCAAAACATTTGTAAAGTCAGATACCAAACTGAAGTTGTGGATAAATCCAATCATAGCTTGTTTCTTTGTTTATGGCAAAGGTAGTAAGGCTATTTGATTTTGAACTGCCGACCGCAGGGAGAAGATAACTGGCTGGCAGCACTCACTTCCAACTGTTGAGATACTCTTTACCAATGAATAGTGTGATTGACCGTTACATTTAATGCCCCACGGCTGAAAGGACGAGCATGTTCAACGCTGGGTTTCCATCCCATAGATTATGAATCGAGCGCCCTAATCACCAGACCACGCCAGGACTCATTGAAAGCAAATTTGAGCTCATAAACATTCTAGAGGTCGTCGTGACTAATCTCTTTTTCGTTTTTAATATTGTTTCGAATTTGTGTTGCATCTTTCGGGAGCTGTGCTTTCTTATACGAACCAGACACTTTGCTTTCGGTAACAACTTTCTGCTTCTCCATGTCATAGGTCCCCCAGTGGCACAGTGGAATGTTTGCGGACGTATACTGCTAGAAAACGGGTTTCGATACCCATGGTGGGCAGAGCACAGATAGCGCTTTGTGTAGCTTTGTGCTTAATAACAAACAACAACAACCATATCACAGCCTCTTTCAGCACGGAAGGCACTGTTCGCACGTGGCTTCTATAAGGATACCGTTTCATGTTGCCATGATGTGCCTACATTAAACAAAAACAATCTGCACCTAAATGATGAATTAAATTAATTTTAATGTTGTCATTCTCAACTTGAAATGTATATAAATGAAAGTCTACACACTTAGACAGATTCTTCTTTGATGGTAAGTTTCACCGCGCAACGCCGGGCAATTGAGCTAGTTATTAAATAAAATATTAAAAAAGTAAACGCAAAGGGTAAACATATTAACAGATAAATGTTAAGAATGTAGCCGATATAAGCAATAAACAATGAAAAAGTAACTAGTTAACAAGATTCGTAAACAGTTATTAGAAGTCTTGTTTGCCTGTTCTTAAGCCCAAGGTTGCACCATAGGCTATCTGTGTCATGCCCATTACAGGGAACAAACCAATTATTTTACCGTTATAAGCCATCAAGTGCATCACTGAGCCATCGGGTAGCATTATTAAAGAACAAAGAATAAATTTGTAACCTAATAACTTTCTTTATTGAACAAAATAGAAGTTTTTACTAGTAAACGGTTGTTTGTCCTTATGGAACCAATTTTACTGGTCACTATGCCAATCTCCTTGTGTATGGAGCCGTCTCTCGTAACTAACTAAATAAATCTCATCATGTTTAATTAGTTAGTTTGTTTGTTTGTGTGTATTTAAGCACAAAACTACACAATGAGCTATCTGTGCTCTGCCCACCACGGGTATCGAAACCCGGTTTCTAGCGTTGTAAGTCCGCAGATATGCCGCTGTGCCACTGGGGGGTCATCGTGTTTAGTATTGACTTCTGGAAGCGTTGAAATTTTGTCTTTGTCTAGGCTGTGCAGTATTCTTAGTACTTGATATGCAGTCAAGGGCTTACCAATTTCCGAATACAATATACAAGCTAACATTTTTCTGAAACTTTAACTGATTCTCTTTGAATAATCCTTTATATTCACTTACAGAATTTTTCAAAGAATCAAGACCAGCTCGTAAGTTTTAATGGCATCAAAGCTTGGCTGAAGATGATGTTTTTATGTTTTCTAGACAAGAAAGAGGTTGACAGTTTGTGATATTCGCAGTATTAATATCGTAAAAGTTTGAAGAATATAACGTTTCAATGTTTTGTAGTGAAACAAGACCATGACAGATAGTGAAAAGTTTGCAAATTAACTCTACCAGGACTAATAGTCGACTACACTCTTGCATATCAAAGTTTAAAAACTTAAGTAAAAATAGTAATTGTAATTCTATTTCAACAAGTTTGTGCTTAAAATACTTTTGAATTGTTAGTTTGTAATTATGTAACATTTTATGTTATGTAATTAAAAAAAATAAAATAGATGTTCTAGCTTTCATTTCTGCGCAACTCGGAGGAGCCCAGCTAATGAATGATACATTTTTCCAATTGTTTAGAATTTGTCTGCTCATCCCAAATTATAGTATAAGCTTATACATGTATTTCCTAAGACATTATCATTCCTTGTGAATTTACTTATCCATGTCTTATTTGTCACGTGATTTTTCTTCTCTTTTACTAAAGCCCTTCGTTCTTGTCCTTTTAATATACACACACACAGTAACCAAAAATCTTGAAAAGTTTTTATAAATATTCAAAAAATAAATAAATAAAGATACACTTTCTGTGTGCGCGTGCGTGCGATATAACTTGACCAAACATTTAATTCACAATCTCTATAATTTTTATGATATCACAGCACGTAGTCTGAACAGTTAATAATGGAGCTTAACTTTGAAAAATAGTTATAGATGACATCGAAATATTATTGGATAGAATATAAAATAATTTATACACATCATCCCTACTTTCACTTAAAATATTTCCTATATCCTTTAGGTTAACGTTCTAAATGTATTATACACTGATGATAGGGCTATAGGACATTAGAAGTAGTCTATTGCTATGCGTCAGTTGATTTAATAACTAATGAATATGTTAATTAGTCAATTTTTTTTGGAACATTGTAGAAAATAGAATTTGATTTAAAAATAGACTTTGTTGAACATTGTATGGAGTAATGAAATAGCATTCCATAGGTTTCATCGCAGCCAATTGTGGCTTTTTATTATCCTTAACATGTACACAGTAACCAAACATCTTTAAAAGGTTTTATAATTATACCGGAAAATAGCAAAGATATACTTTTTTGTTTATGTGTGTGTGTGTGCGATACAACTTAAGCAAACATTTAGTTCACAATTTTTATCATTGTTGTTGACATTAAGTTAATAGGTATACAAACAATTGAATCGGTATACTTGTAACGAAAGCGTTTTGCTGTCAAACGTTTTGAGCATATACACCACAGGAACGTATACACAGAACTATAAATGACAGTAAAACGACCACCAGCGCCATCACTCCGTAGCAAATATACAAATGAATAACGGAAAATAAATAAACGGTTTTCGCACACCAATTATTTGGATCATGAAGCAGAGGATCATAGCGAGGCTTGTAAATTACGAGCACCCAATAGTTTCCCAAAATAAACCAAACTAATAAAAAAACACTTAGAGCGTAGTCAGTTATGTTTGAGGAGGTGTTCGCCAAAACCTCGTCTTCGTTTCCGTCAGCTAGCGCTTCTATCGTCTGTTCATAGTTGCGCTTTCTTGTTTGCCGCCAACCCATCGAGATTACCTTGATCAGTCCGAAAGCGCCACCTACTAGAAGATACACTGGTATGTTGGGTTGTTTTGGGCAATCTTGAAGGTACTGAATTCCTGAAAAAAAAATTGAATAAAATATTTAAAAAATCTGACTTTTTAACGAATATAATCATGTACTTAAAAATATTTTGCAATTATTATCCCGTTTATTATTCTAAAGTAAATTAAGTCAAAATTATAATGTGAATGAAGTATATTTTGTAATGCGATTCAAATTATTTCGTTAACAAAATAAGATTACTTAACTTAATCTGTCTAATGTACTATCTGTAAATATCAAATGTGCAATATCTGGTTGATGTTGTTGTTTGTTTAGTGCAATCGAAACCCGGAGTTTAGTATTGTAAGGCCCCCCAGTAGCACAGCGGTATGTCTGCGGACTTACAACGCTAGAATCCAGGTTTCGATACCCGTGGTGGGCAGAGCACAGATAGCCCATTGTGTAGCTTTGTGCTTAATTTCAAACAAACAAACAATTAGTATTGTAAGTCCGGAAACGTATAGCTGACTCATCAGGGAAGGCGATAAAAGGAAAGACAGTTCTCAGGATAAATCTGCCACAACAGTTGAATGTGTTTTTATTTTCTTTAGAATATTTTTTGATAAGAATTAAAATTTTTTTACCAATATACTGTGTTATAGATATGGCCTGGTGGTAAGGGAATCGACTCGCAATCTGCAGATCGATGGTTGCAATCACGTCTCTTAACGTGTTCGCCCTTTTAGCCATGGGACCTTATAATGTTACAGTCAATCCCACTATTCGTTTATAAAGAATAGTTAAAGAGTTTGCGATGGGTGGTGTTGACCAGTTGTCTCCCTTCTAGTTCACTTTGACATTAGAGACAGCTAGTGCAGATAGCCCTCGAATGCTCTGCATGAATTTCAACAAAACAAACAAACAAGACACATAACTAATTCCCTGAAAGAAAAAAAAAGAGTTTCAAAAGACAATTTTTTTCTTCCAAATATGATCATTTCATTTTTAGAAGAATGGAAAGGACGAAATATTCAACTATTCAAAGAAAGTGGTAAGAATGGTAGCGTTATTTTAATGTATGATATTTTATAATAACAGGGCTTTCAAACATTTTAATGACTTTAAGTTCTGCGAAAGAATAAAAAAAAACTTTTAAAAATCTTAGTTCTTACATTGGAACGAGGAAATTAATTACTACAATAATGAATTGTCTGAAGATTTTACTTAAATCTTATTTAATTAAAGAAGATAGGATAGAGTATTTTTTGTACATTTCCTAAGTTACACAAATGTGTTGAACTAAAATAACTTTTAACATATTGTTACGTCTCCGTTCGTTAGTTAATTTTCCGGAAATTCGTTCCGACGAAACTTTAGCGACA
>NW_013665791.1:511220-512787 GCF_000517525.1 Limulus polyphemus | reverse complement strand
TAAATGTATTTATTTTTGAAAGAAGGTGATTTTCTTATGTTATCTCCAATTGTATATGTGTTTCCATTTTTATTAGTCTTGGCTTGTTATATGAACTTTAAAACGTTTACTACATGATATAGTTGTACAGTAATCTATTGCAATTCTAAATTGTTCTCCATCTACCTAATGAGGTGTAAGTGCTTATATATACAATTCTGGTTAGACTTAAATTGAAACGAAATATTGCGTCCTAATTCACGTTTTCAATGGAATTTTATAGTGTGAATGGCTTTTCCAAGCTGACGAAGCGTGATTATAATTTATTAATACAAGGCAATAGTATTAGACATATTGTATTTTAACCCTGAATTATTTATCTAGTCCCGTAGGCATTTTCAATACTATTTTCAAGTACTAATGTCTTATGACAAGTATAATTAATTAGAGTTTAAAACTGTCATGTTCATATTTATTGTTCCCCCCAGTGGCACAGCGGAATGTCTGCGGACTTACAACGTTAGAAACCGGATTTCGATACCCGTGTTGGGTAGAGCACAGATAGCCCATTTTGTAGTTTTGTGCTTAAATACAAACAAACAAACATATTTCGTACCAACGATAGTAGGAAAATCAAGCTTTAACGAAGTCGTTCGTAGAATATCGTAAATTTAATATCGTTATTCTCGAATTGAAATAATTCTGTACTCTCCCAAACTGTAACACATAAATATTTGTTTTTATTGTTGAGTTGTTAGAGATTTCTTCTTTACTTATCAAACAAATTCTCTGTTGTTTTTTTATGTTTCAAAATAACAGATGGCATTATCTCGTATTTTATTCAGGTGATAACTGCTTATTTCCATTTTATTGTATTTTGAATAAGAAAGCTCAGTGTAATCCAATACAATAACTTGCAAATGTGTAACATTCGGGGACCGCTACTGAAGGAGATTTTTGTTTCAATTAAAGATGGTGTGTCGGGTCATAAGATATATTTCTGTTAGTGCGGATGTTGAATTATCCAGTCCATGATGATGTAACATGTCTTTAGCCATTATGTACATATACATTATGTATAACAAGAAGTAATGTTAACAAATGAAAATGAATTACCATCCTCTAAGAATAATGAAGGAAGGAAAGAAAGAACAAAAACATAATGTCCCCTAAAGATGGCACAACAGATAACCTAAACAATTTATTTATATATATAAAAGAGGAAGTTTGTTTATGTGTTTATTTTGTTCGCTATAGGAAACCAAACGTTTGAACTTACAAATTTTTAAAATAACTTCATAATAACCAGTTTTTTACAATAAATTTAATGGTGCTATTTATGTCGTATTTGGTGTAGTATCTAGTGACGAAATTGACAATTAATAATTATTACGCCATTTTTTTGTAATAAATGTTTTTGTAATAAAAATACAAACATGTGCACGTTTTGCACATAGGAAGCGTTATGGCGGGAGACATTCAGATCACCTTGCTGTAAATTCAGTATTTCCAAAAACAGTTTTCTTTAAATAGTGCTAAGTGGTTTCATAAGTGACTTGGTAACTTTGTGAATTGCAAATTATTGTTT
>NW_013665791.1:506156-510237 GCF_000517525.1 Limulus polyphemus | reverse complement strand
CCTAATAACTTTCTTTATTGAACAAAATCATGAAAATTTTAAAAAATTCAGATTTATTAACTTAAACATTTTCAACAATATAAAGTTAAAAACAGACATTTGAAAAACAAACAAAAAGTAATTGTGAATTATAAGCTAAAAAATGTACATAACTTAAAAACAGAGAATAAATATATAAAAACTATCATTTGGTTTCCTTTTTAAAACTCTTAAAATATCAGGAGTGAAAAGGAATACTTTAGATCTTAGTTTAGAAAAGGTACTTTGAATACATTTTAATGACATTAAATTATTTAGAGTACAAATTGAAATGTTAGATCGAAAAGATGCATAATGGTAAATAGATCTTATAAAAACTTTCAAGATTTTAAGCATAGTTTAATTTCTGTATCGTTTTTGCTTAGATATAACTTTCTTAAATATGTTTTCTCTGGCCTAACACTTTTTTCAGTTCAGTAAGTTAAGCGAAATTTAGCTTACTGTTATAACGAATATCAACTGTTTAATAAAGTTTATAGGGTTAAATTTGTTCAATGGCTAGTTGGTAAGCACCAAGCTACATAATAGGCTATCTGTACTCAAGTCATCGCAGGTATTCAAACCCTATTTTTAGCGTAATAAGACTTAACGTTTAGCCACCGGGGAGAAAAGGCTACAGGGTTAAAAGTTTAATTTGACAATAACATACCGAATTTCAGGTATTGCTTTTTTTAATACTAAAGTTTTGTCAATAAAAATTATAAATTGAGTGTTTTAACTAAGTGTAGTTCTTTACAGATTGTATTATAATTTCAAATATATTAAAGCTAATTGAATGTTTTGAGTTGTTAAAATAATTTGAGTATTTTAATTAGCATACTGGGCAATAGTGATAGAGATAGTGCTAATTTGAGGCAGCCCCCGGTATGTCTGCGGATTTATACCGCTTGAAACCGGGATTCGATACTCGTGGTGAGGAGAGCACAGATAGCCCACTGTGTAGCTTTGTGCTTAACTACAAACAAATTAACAATTAGAAGCCATGAAATATTATTAGCAGGTTGAAAAGAAGGAGAATTGAGCATCAGTTTGAGGAACTTCTGGACTGTAGTAATTAGGGGTAACGTTTGATAATAGCTTTAATATATACATTTTATGAGTTAAACCTACATGACGAACTTTATCAACAACTTTTTCTACGTCTAAAAATACTACTAGTAAATCTAGATAGATGGTCTGTCGTTTGGTTATTTCCTTGAACAACTACGAGAGTGTTTTTTTTTATCTTCGCATTATTTCTTAAATATTTCAATAATTTATTGAACCGGTTATGGCCAAATGATTAGCGTGTTCAGACTATGAATTCTAGGGTTCACAATTAGCTTTCCACTATCGCATAAAAGAGAAAAAGGGGTTTCGGGGCTGTTAGAGGGCAGTAAATTCCCTTTACTTTGTATAATCGGATTGTTGACCCAACAATATAGAAAGGACTTTTAAGTCTCCACAAAGTAAAGTAGCCAACCATCTTCTTTGTATTTTACTTTATTAAGAAGAAGTTCAAGATTTTCGTACGTTTCCTTCAAGTGAACCGAATGAGCAATAGGAACAGATGCATATATGTTACCATTGTGAAGGAGAACACCTTTTAGCCTTATTTTGGACGAATCAATGAACAATCGCCACTCACTTGGTTCATAGACTGCAGCTCCTAGCATTGGTATTAATTCAGCAATATTGTTGCTATAAACCAGTGAACCTTCTTGCGAAAAGTGTGGTATAAACTCTTTCTAACGATTCTTGTACCATGTGTCATGAGTCACCGGTGGAGTAGGTACAGGTACATCATGTCCATGAGCAACAGATATTATAGCAGATTGAAGGCTCGGATTAGAAATTCCCCTTTTTCATTTCGAGTGTTGTAGCCTTGCACGTTACAGAAACAAAAATAGCAGTCATCTCCGTAGTTTCTAGGCTCACGCTAGACCATTGGAATTCCAAAAGGCAAAGACATTTTCTTACCTTTAGTCCATTGTCTCAACTCTTCGACACAAACAGTGCAAACTTCGTGCGTAGCCCATGATTTGTCTTGGTCCCCAAGTTTTATTCCAAAATATGCGTAATACGCTTTTCTGACGAATTCTGTAAGGTTTTGCATTTGTTTCTTTACAACAAATCTACCACAAATAAAACAGAATATGTTTTGTTCATTTATACAACCTCTTGTTGCCATAGTGACGAATAAATAATATTGAAAAGAATAAACTATTCTGTAGCTTTGTGCTAAACTATAAACAAACAAACAAACAAAATCAAAATGTTACAGGGAATGCCTGATAATCATAAATTAGTCAACAACAATTTATAAGCACAATTACATTGTGTTTATAAATAGTTTTTGTTACTTTACCATTGTGTTAGCATAATGTGCTTCCCTACACAAGCATGTCGCGATAACTTTTTCCAAGAGATTTATTGGGATTGCAGTTTAAAGCTACAATGGTAATTTAAATACCTGGAGAGTTGAAAGAAAATTCCAGGACAAATTCTACATACCGTCAGAAGAAGTACTTTCTTCTTCTTTTTTTTTTTTATGGACATGATGTTAATAAAACATGAACCCACCAAGACAAAGCACTCAATCATATGTATAAATTAACATGCCAGTCCTTCTACAAAAATACAAAAAGGAATTCATGCTACGTCTTTTGCAGACATACGGGCTCAACCAGAAGGACTTCTGAGTTTTGTGGCTGCTCAAATGGACCCTCGGAACTTTTCGTCCACACAGGTTGATGGAGTTGTGACAATTGGAGTTGTAAAATTGGGGAAGTTTCAAGGCGAATACTCTTTCTTTGTGGTGGTACAAAATTCCAAACTCACACGACAATGCTCTAGAGAGGGACAAATATCTGCTCATGGCAAGAACAGAGTTAATCAATGTAGATGAGTCGTCTTCGTTTCTCAGAAACAATTCAATGGCTGATATTGGTCTGGATGTTCCTTTACTGATAATCCTTTTTCAGTTTTGATAACTTGTAGCTGGGTTTCTTTTCCACTTTTTTCGACTGGAACATTTTGGTTAATATCTTTTAAAATATTTTTTGTATATTAATTGAGTACGGAAGTCCGATATTCAACTTGTTCAAAATTTATTTTGGCCATTTTGGTAAGACATTTGGATGCCAGTTTTGATGCATTTCTTAATTATCAAAGATTGCTGACGTTTTAATTATTTACTTGCGTGAAGCCCCCCAGTGCGTTTATCTGGGTTTAGGTGAATATCTCTTTGAACTAATGTGTTTAGCTGGGTTTGTGGTTTGTTGGTTTGGTGTGAATATCTCTTCGAATTAATGTGTTTAGCTGGGTTTACGGTTTGTTAGTTTGGTGCGAATATCTCTTCGAATTAGTGTGTATAGCTAGGTTTATGGCTTGTTGGTTTGGTGTGAATATCTCTTCGAATTAATGTGTTTAGCTGGGTTTGCGGTTTATTAGTTTGGTGCGAATATCTCTTCGAATTAATGTGTTTAGTTAGGTTTATGGCTTGTTGGTTTGGTGTGAATATCTCTTCGAATTGATGTGTTTAGCTGGGTTTACGATCTGTTAGTTTGGTGGATAATGCGAATTTTTTAAGAATCTTTCTTAAGTCAAATGATCTCTTTCAATTCAAGTGTCATAATTATAATTTTGACCTGAAGATTTTTTTATCAAGAATCTAATCTAGCTTTTGTTTTTAATTTATACATATGTATTTATTTGCATATGCTATATATCGTTTTTGTTACAATGTCATGCAGCTAATGTTTTCATTGAACCGTAGCTTATCTAGAAACGCAATATGTGGTTTAAGCCTCTTGTCCGTCAATGAATTAGCGTTAATTTTCGGACTTACAATGCTAAAATCCGAGGTATGATTCCCTGTGGTGAACAAAGCGCAGATAGCTGACTGCGTAGCTTTGCGCAAACACACATTTAATCTTTCTTACCACTAGTGAAATTATTTCTGTGTTAAAGAAATCAACACAGCTTACGTCATCACGGTTAAAATGCCACCTTTAATATTCAAAGTAATCGATAGTGGAGAGCTATGAAACAAGAGAAACAC
>NW_013665791.1:500194-505156 GCF_000517525.1 Limulus polyphemus | reverse complement strand
GTTGTTGTTTGCTTCAAACACAATCTCGATCTACTGGGTCGTGAATTCTTTAAAATATGATTCTACAACAAGTTTGTTTTGTATAACTCAACAATCCCACAGATCTTCTTCCGTCAGATGTTTATTGTGTTAGCAAATAATCACATTAACTCTTTTAGTTTTTAACATAACGTAAAACTGTAGTTAATACTTATTAAATATTAGAAAGTACTATGTTTTTAAAAATTCACACAAGTTTTTATTGGTTGTGCATAGTAAAACTTTTGTTTATTTTATTCACAACGTTTCACCAAGTTTGTCTGGCATCGTCAGGTGGCATACAATAAATGCTGTGGATAACATATACGAAAGTTTGACTATGTACAACCAATAAACACGTGTGTGTAGCTAACACTATTCCAAAAATATGCCTCCCAGTGGCACAGCGGTATGTCTGCGGACTTACAACGCTAGAAACCGGGTTTCGATACCCGTTGTGGGCAGACCACAGATAGCCCATTGTGTAGCTTTGTGCATAAATTCAAACAAACAAATCCAAAAATATACCAAGAGAATAAAACTTATGCATTATAAAGACAAGGTTTTAGGTTTACAATAATGATAAGCATTGTGTACTAAGTTTTAATTAGTTGATGTATAAATGGTTTTCATGTTGTTGTTTTTATTTTTTTTTAATCCTGTAAATCAACTTCATCAGATTACAACCAACAAACGAATATCAGTACTGTTAAAGAGCTGGCCAACTGAATGTCATAGTTACAGTTAAGCACAATGCACTTACTCCATCCTTTCACGAGTTTTGTCATACGGTAGAATAGTTTCAACAAAATCTATTATCAGTGTAGACCGTCTTTGAGCAAATCAAAAACACAAAACTTACAAGCTGCGAAAACTTTTAACATTCATCTGTTCTTGAGTACAGCGTCTTGTCATTTTTGTCATTTTTAATGTATAGTTCGTCACCTACAGTAAAAACACATAGTATATTACAGTAATGATACTATTAGGAAAGACGTTTATTTACTTGTCAGTAATTCGCTCCTCCCCTTTTTCCTGATGTTGATTTGAATATCATCACGTAAAAAAATGACAGCAAAACATGATTATATCTTGTGATACTTCATCCATTGGCGTTTCAAGATTCAGCCTTATTTGTACAATTGTCAGTGACGAGTGTATCCAGTATTTTTCTTGAAGACGCTACCAGGGTAACCTCCTTGTTTAAAACTGGATGTCATTGTGGGTTATGTCCCGTGTACATAATAATCTCGGTCAATATTTTATTACTTTGGTTGGATGAACGTTAAATAGATAGGACTAGACATCGGTCAGACTTTCATATGAGCTATGATCAAGCAACACAAGTTATTTTGTAAAGTGTGAAGGAAAAACAAAACAACAAGAAAAACAGATTGAGAAATCCTGTTTTCTCTAACACTAGTGACTTCACTATTCGTAATTTGATCACCGTCATTCTTATCCCACAACACATAAAATGTCATATTCTAACGACTGGTTACCATGGAAACTGAAATATCGGTATGTCTACGTTAGGTAATTTTACATGATTGTATTGTTACTAAAGCATGAAACGTTACAAAAATACCAGGAATAGCTGGGTGATATTACATTACAACAAGACTTATATTAAGTTTAATAAGACCCCGTTTTCCTGGTCCAGTATAGGTTTCTATTTCAGCAAATCTTTATCTGTTATTCGCCCGTTATTATGGGTTCCAACCTAATGTGTGTCTGAAAAATGCCGCCTCGTAGAAGGTGCTCTTAAAGGTGTTTGTTTGTTTGGAAAACACTATACACAAAGTCAAACTGTAAAAATTCTATATGACATAAAACATTTTGTTCATTATTGGATATATGGACATTGAACTTACAAGTTAGAAAATTGACCACAATGATATTATATTGCGTAGTAAAGACTGTGTCTGAAATTTTGCAACTGAGACCAAAACAATGATCATTCATTATGTTGTCGATATAGCAAAGCCACATTAGGCTATCTGTTACGTCCACCACGGGGAATCGAACCCTGGGTTTTAGCGTTGTAAATCCGTAGACTTACCTCTGTCCCACCGGCGGACAGGTCATTGTGGTGTCCACTTTTGTATACACAAATTGGGAAATTAAAAAGCAGTCGAATAATTAATCCAACTATAATTATTTATTCATTATCTAATTTTTTACTTAAAACTTATAATATCGTTTTTATCAAATAGTGTAGTGAAATCAAATCGTAAACATGAAATATATCAACATCATATTCAAAATAACATGATTATCTATTACAAACATTATGACGTAAACAACCCATTACATTATCACACCCTCTGGGGGACCCAATATGAAACATCAGGCTCTCTGGTGGTACTCTGTGGAACTATTATCCTCTGGTAGCCATATGGTAGTAATATGACAAGTACATAATAACTCCACTCATCAAAGAATGTTAGATCCACCTGGTAAAATAACACATGGAGAAGTCCATACAACCGAGATGAATGTTACATCTATCTAACAAAATAACCAGCGCTAACATGTCCATACAGTAAGGAAGAATGTTAAATATACCTAGTAATATGGCAATTGTAATATACTCTATACAGTCATGAAGAAATATGTTGTAATTTACACAGTTGTTTAAATAATAACTTTACAATGCATGCTTTGAAACTACTTTTGCAAGCTTATAGAGTCACAAGGTACATGGTCCGCCCTTTAAGAGCCACCCCCCCCAGTGGTCTGCGGACTTAAAACGCTAGAATCCGGGTTTTGATACCCGTGGTGGACAGAGTACAGATAGCCCATTGTGTTGCTTTGTGCTTAACTTTTCATGGTTTATTCACGATATTATCTATATGCTCATTTATCTTGTAATTTTATCTATGTAGTCCTGAAAAAGACTAAGCTAACGTTTAGATAAAATATTTAAACTTTGCGTATCTTAAAATCGTATCATGCTAACTAAAGATGATACAATACAGTAACATCGAAACAAAATTCATTTTATTCATAGGATAAGTACCCATCATCTTCCCTCATCTCAAGAACGAATCATCATCTGTATACACATGATGCTGTTTCTGTAGAACGGTAATAGTTCAGTATATAATGATATTCGTAGAATATCAAGACGACCAAGCATTTGATAAAGGACAAATAAAGTAAATTTCCATAAAAGCAGCACATGGGGCATTCCTCAAAGTGATTGAACTTAAGATGCCCACCACACAACTTTTAATTTTAGAAAATGAAGTACACACCACAAATACTTGAAGTTTGCGATTTCCAAAAACTAAGCATTCAACGTATACTAGCTTTATTTATATAATAATAACCTAGTGGAAATAAAATCTTTCGGATTCAATGTGATCGGACCAAGTACACGTGACCTTCACCCTCTTTACTCATTGGATGATTAGTAATAAGTATATATACATATATTTATATAGTTATTGGTATCGCTGAATGATTCATCGTCTTTATTATTAATTGGCTTTTTGATAGTGAATGATCAAATTAATAATAACATAAAACTATGTTTTACCTGAACATTTATAGTACAAAATGAACTAAATATATGGTAAACATGATGATAAAATCTCATGAATAACTGATATAATGATAATCTGGCTACAGTAAAGTTGTTTTTGTAATTTCTGATTTAGAAAAACAATTGTTTTAGGGTTTATCAGCATCATTGCCGTTGATGTATACAGTAATCAATTTTCAAAACGTACATGTAATTAATTATCAAAGTGTCTGTCTCTGTTTTTTGGTTGATGTGGGTATCTTTTATTATAGTAAACATCTTTCAAGTTTACTTAGAGACTAAATATAGTTTTGAAAGTACTGATGAAAAACATAATCAACTGTCTACGAACTTTAAGTTTGTAATCTCAGCTAACCTTTCAATATGTATGATAAAGGTCCTGTATAGAGCCTGTGATTTTAATTACATACATTTATGTTTAACTAGGATGAGAGTTATTAAAAAAGTTAAGCTACGATAAGAGTATTAGAAACACGGTCTTTTTCACTAGAATTTAAAAACAAGCTTAATTTTGATGTGTTAGAAATGTCGATAATATTAAAGTTTAATAAAAGCCAAGATTTAGACTCAGTCATAAGCAAACTATTTGTTTATGTTGATGTCATAATTACTTGAAATGGATCGCCTGACAACAGGGTGCGCTAGTAGAGTTAATATTTAATATTTGTTGGATAGCTTGTACAATTAATTGAGATTCGAAATCTTTGTAGTTGTTCCCAATAATGAAGAGGTGATGAGAGTAAATGGTAATTCATCATGTTGGTTATATTCCTATTAATATAATCAGCATGATACACTAGTAAAATATAGAATTCTGAAAAACAGGTATTATAAATGTCAGATTAAACACACAATTGTCTTTATTTTTATTGAAGTGATAATGAGAACAGTTAAACACACGGTTATCATTATCCAAACATCAAATTATTAAACATATTCTAACAACTATAGAAGAAGAAAAACTTACGATATGCACTTTGAGATTACTTAACAATTTTACATGTCAAATGAAAAAAGTAAATAACAGTGATTTCCATAAAATCTTGATACAACATGTGAAAGCAAATTATATTGTTCCGTGTGAAGAAAGTAAAATTTACTAAAGCTTGAGCCAAATAATTGCATTTTAAATTGTAAAGTGAAAATGTCAGTAAACGTGTTTTTCTTTAAGAACAAAGTTCACTAATACACAAAACCTTCTCGTCACTAGGTAGACTTAGCTTAATTATTAATGTTTGGTGAACATAAATATTTCTATCATAATTAATATTTTATATTAATAAAACACCGATTACAGGATACTGTACACTAAAATAGGCACTTTTCATTTATAGTTTGTTTGTTTGTTTTGAATTTCGCGCAAAGCTACACGAGGGCTATCTGCGCTAGCCGTC